>NC_141190.1:42395000-42622500 GCF_055505025.1 Bos grunniens | reverse complement strand
GGCTCTCAGGTCTTCCCTTCTCCAGACTAGACAACCCCAGTCCCTTTGCCAGTTTTTTCCTAGAACTAGAAAGGCTGACATATGGAAGACACCAGCATTTCACTGTGATCTGTTGAGCAGATCCTGCCCTCTGCAGCATGAGCATTTGGGGAGGAGGTTGGAAAAGTAGTGGGTAGAGTGTCACACCCAGAAAAATCCTTCACTATAATAACCTGACACTCACCTAATGCTGATCAAACCAGTCAATCCTAAAGGATTGGAAGGAGTGATGCCGAAGCTGAGGCTCCAATACTTTGGCTGCCTCATCCGAAGATGTGGAAAAGACCCTGATGCTGGGAAAGACTGAGGGGGCAACAGAGGATGAGATGGTTGGATGGCATCACTGACTCAATGGACGTGAATCTGAGCAAACTCTGAGAGATAGTGATGGACAGGGAGGCCTGGCATGCTGCTGTCCATGGAGTCACAAAGAGTCAGACTTGATTTATCGACTGAACAATAACATCACCACCTAATGCTTCGTGGTATAAAAGTGCTTCTAACATCACATCCATGGGTCCCCTTTACTAAAAAACAAACTAAACAGTTTGGGGGAGGCCTGAGGGCAGATAAGGGCAGAGCTGACCTTGAATGTCTGTCTTCCAGCTCCAAAGATTTTGTCTTTAACTTGAACTGGTCTAGAGAATAGTTTGTCCAACAAACAAAGGTATGAACCCTATTAGGTGCAGGAGACCCACAGGGAGACATCTATCAGCCCTCTCCATGTAGGTTATAAGAGCAAAGTGTTCCTTCCTCCGGATGTGGATTTCACTCTGAAATGGATTCATTGAATGGGTATTGATCTGATTGGTCATCAATTAATACCTCACTGCAGGCCACACAACTTGACTTTCTTAGCAGAGGTTTGAAGGGACAACTTTGTCCAGTCGCTTTAGTTAAGCCAAAAAGGAAAAAAAAATAAAATAAAAAAGAGGGTGGGAGGCCTCTGGGGGAGGTGAACATACAATAGCACGTTTAAAAGCCCCATGTTCCCTTCTCAAGTGGAATACGTAAGAATGTGCTGAAAATTTTAAGATAAATTATCTCTGATCACATTTCTCTATTGTACACTGGGTAAACATTTATAGTAAATCGTTTGTAAATTTCACCCTTGGAAAAACTACAATGCAATCGTGTTCGTTATTTCCTGGCTTCTAATACAGTCTTTGGTGGCAGACTTATATTTCTCACATTACCTTGTTCCAAATGTGAGCTGGGGCAGCTGGCTCTTTTTCTTTCCTTACATTTTCATGATTTATATAAATACTTTTGCTGCTGTATTGTATTTTATTTTTATCCTTTGCATTTTATTGGTACCAAACTACTCGTGCATTTCCAGGGCTCCCATGCGAATATTCCTATTTATTCCATGATTATTTATTGAAAGCTATCTCATGCTCGGTTACTTTGCCACTTTCTTTGGCTTTAAACATTAAACAGATGCAGTATATTTTCAAATAATTTAAACAATACTTGATGAGTGAATTTTCCCTTTTCCCCCAGCAGGATTTTGTTCTTTCTGATCAAGATTGTAACATCTCTGTCTTTGCTGTCAGATTTGCTACAAATTAGAGAAGACTTGCCATCTCCTAACTGGCTGGTACTGATGAAACAAGCTAAGTTTTTTTGACCTGAAGAAAGATTTTGCCCATGGAGAAAAGACAGGGCTGAGAGGAAGGTTAGGAATAAATAGTCCAGTAGAATTTTCTGAGCCAGCGTGAACAGTGTACGGCCCAGTACATCAGCCACAGCAACTGGTAAAACAGGAACTAGATTTTTTTCCCTGTCATAGTAAATCATTTATTTGTTAAAATGATATAGATTATTCAAGATTCTACAGTCTTAAATCATGGATGGCAACATAGCATGGATTGATACAGAAGTCGATCCCAATGTAGGTTTTTTTTCCTTTCCTTCTTAAAAAAATACTTACAGACCAGAGATGGGGGAAAAAAATTGGTTTTAAAAGGGGATGAACCATGGTCTGACAGAACCAGTTCCTCAGCACCAGAGACTTCTGCTGTGGCTCAGGAACTAGATTTTAAACTTGATTTCATTTTGATTACATGTGGCCACATGTGACCATGTCCATAATATTGACAGCACTGATGTAAATGGTCTTGCTGAGTGGTTTGTTTGGCTCTTTGGAGGGACTTGCTGAGGAAACTGAACTTGTGATGCGCGTTGAGGAGCCAGTGGGTACATACGAGTGCAGGGCACCCTGAGCTGATCACCAGCACCACCCTCTGCCAGCTCAGTGACCACAAGTAAGTCACGGGACCTCTTGGAACACTAATTTCCTCATCAGTAAAATCATCACGCTAATAAAAAGTTCCCAAAGTTATCATAAGGATAAAATATGATTAACATGAGTGAAAGTACTATATTATTCAATATACTTGTATATTTGCTGTTTATTTTACATGGATGAGCCTATGACCAAATTGCTAGTGTTTGCATGTGTGTGTGCGCTCAGTCGTGTCCAACCCTCTGCGACCCCATCGACTGTAGCCCGCCAGGCTCCTCTCTCCATGGAATTCTCCAGGCAAGAATTGTGGAGTGGATTGCCGTTTTCTACTCTAGGGAACTTCCTGACCCAGGGATCGAACACACCTCTCTTGTGTCTCCTGGATTGGCAGGCAGAATGTTTCCCACTGTACCACCTGGGAAGCTCTAAATGATTAGTATGATACTCATTATCCCTGGTCCCATTTTAGAGACAAGGACACTGAGGTTCTAAGAGGCCGGTGATGCTCCCAGTCTCCTCAGGTGGGAAGGAGCCGTGCAGTCCCTTGGGCTTTTCCATTTTGCCAAACGACCCCAGCAGTCAATCCTTCAGATGTCAGGGGTGATTAATCGCAACAGTTGCCACGGCACCTTTGTCTTGGAGGGAGATGGCAGCAGCCACCTCGGGGGATGCTACAGCTTCTGGAGTGGAGGGGCCTGGGGGTGCAGCCAGGGCAGGACCCCCCTTGGCAGAAACCCCCATCCTGGAGTTCTTCCTGCCGGCCATCTCCCCTGCTGCTGAGAGAGTCACTTCCTGCTTTCAGTTTCATTAGGCTATGGTCATATTTCGACAACAGCCTTGCTGCAAACTGCCTGCTGCCCAGAGTCCAGCAGGACAATGGTCTACTTCCCTCGATGTCTCTGGTGGCCCTTGGGCCCATGGAGTGGCATCTGAAGTGACTTCAGTAAATGGTGTCATTCTTCAAGCAAGGGTTATAATTAATTAGTCACGTCAAAGAGTGAACAAGTGGCACACAGAGCAGGGAAAAGGTTACAGTAAGTAGAATCGGAAAGTGATGGTGACTCCAGGGGGCAGGCGAATGGGCACCAGCAGATGGTGAAGGTGGCCACGGTCCACCTGCACGTCTCTCCTCCTTGAAGGACACTGGTCCTGTCAATATGCACCTGTGTATTTAAACCTCAGATGGGTCTACAATGTCCGATGCCATGGAGAAATCCACTCCAGTTGAGGGTTCCATGGCACAGTGAGAACAAGCCTGCTGACCAGAGTCCCACTTGAATTGCTTGCAATGGGAAAACCGAGCACCTGCCTTCTTGCTCAAATAGGGGCCAGGCTCAGATTTAAGGAATAAGGAGACATTCAAAGGATTAGCAGTTTAAGGTGTTCCAAATTTCTATTTATATTCCCCAAAAGTTTGTCGTTTTGTTTTTGTTTTTGATGGCTCTGGTCCATCCATTCATTTAAGAAATGTGTATTGAAAGCTTATTTTCAGATTATTTTATGAAAGGTTTCACCAAAAACATTCATGGTTGATTCCACCATGTGGTCAAGTTTTACCTTCATGTAAAAACAAAGCAGCCTGACTCTGGGGACACTGGCTCCATGACCTGTGCTTTGGGTTTTCCTGAAATACCCATTTCGTTGGATCTCCAGTCATCCTCAAGGAGAATGAAAACAGGGAGTGGAAATGGAGATGTCAGGACATTGACCCTGGGGCCCTGGGTCAGTGGGGCTCCTGAGATGATAGGGAGCGTACTGGGGTGTCCAGCCTGAGGGCAGGACAAAGCCCAGTGGTGGGGGACGTTGGCTTGGCTGACGGACACCAGGCCTTCAGTTCCTCCAGTTCATCCTCTGGGGAAGCTGAGGCTCTGAGCAGCTCATCAGGTCTTTCTAATTTGTACAAAGCAGGTTTACTTCCATCGTCTCACTTGATACGGCTGTGCTGGCAAGCTGTACTGTTATCATCAACCCCGTTTTACAGGTAAGGAAACAAAAACCCAGGAGGAAAGTGGCTCAGCCAAGGTCACACTGCTGGCGAAGAAGCAGAGCCAGGACTCAGATGTCCCAAATTCACTTATTTGGAGACAAATTCATACATTTCCCACTGCTTCTTGGGGGACAGTGAAAAATGGGCATTAGCTGGGGCCTCATTAAGGTAGCTCTGAAGATGTAATCTGAAGCCAATTTTGTTGCTTTTATGTAAGGTGTATATCTTCTCGTGCAGTTCTGGTTGTGTTTCATTTAATTATTTGAAATGCAGCATTTTCACAGCTGCCAGTAAAAATACGTATAATTACAGTGTGCAATGATCAGAATCCTGAAAATCCTCAAGGCAGCCACTTTCGTGGGAAGGCAAAGACTCCCGAATGAAGCAGCCCACTGCTTCTTTACCAAAACATCCCCTATAATTAGGTCACATTAAGGATGCAATGCCCGTAAAATTGGATTATTTAAAAATAATGAAACTTTAAGCAGCAAAAAAAAAAAAAAAAATTAACAATTAAAGATTTCCAGAGGGTGATTAAGGGAGATTTGCTCCAGTTTGAACTGATTAAAATGTCACAGAGCGAATCAGATGCAGGAAGGAATGGAAGGGGCACCTTCACCCCCATGACGTTCGTTAGACCGTGGTGAGTTCTAACTCCGAGGGGGTGGCCGTCATGAGTCACACAGATGGAATCTCAGAAGCTTAGAGGTTGTGGGGCATCACCAGTTATGGTGTGATTACAGGTTGAAGTACGGCTGCCAGTTTTTGAAAGAAGTCCAATTACATGCCTTTTGGGCTTCGAGTTTTTAAATATATATTTACTTCTTTGGCTGCGGCATGCAGGATCTAGTTCCCTGACCAGAGATCAAACCTGAGCCCCCTGTACTGGGAGTGAGGAGTGTGGGCCGCTGGACCAACAGGGAAGCCCCTGGGCTTTGATTTTTTTTAAAATTTTATTTTATTTTTAAACTTTACAATATTGTATTAGTTTTGCCAAATATCGAAATGAATCCGCCACAGGTATACCTGTGTTCCCCATCCTGAACCCTCCTCCCTCCTCCCTCCCCATACCCTCCCTCTGGGTCGTCCCAGTGCACCAGCCCCAAGCATCCAGTATCGTGCATCGAACCTGGACTGGCGACTCGTTTCATACATGATATTATACATGTTTCAATGCCATTCTCCCAAATCTCCCCACCCTCTCCCTCTCCCACAGAGTCCATAAGACTGATCTATACATCAGTGTCTCTTTAAAAATATGGAACGCTTCACGAATTTGCATGTCATCCTTGCGCAGGGGCCATGCTAATCTTCTCTGTATCGTTCCAATTTTAGTATATGTGCTGCCGAAGCGAGCACTGGGCTTTGATTTTAACACTGGGAAAAACCAGTGAAGTCCACCCAAGGTGCCCAGGCCAGATCCATTTCTCCCACCACAGTCTCTGTGGCCCAGTCTGACCCTCGGGCACAGCCACCACCTTAACCTATCTTGTTTACAGCGGCAACAGCTTGGCCCCTGTGCCCCTAGACGTCAAGCCTGGGATCGGAGACGGGAGGTCAGGAATCTTCCTCACTCCTGCTCTGGAAGCTTCTAGAAAGCTCTTTGGAGAGTCCTGGAAAGCAGGCCCATGAGCTGAATCAGGAAGAATGGGGGCACGTCTGCTCGCTCAGGGAGGGGCTGCAGTTCCCTGCAGAGGTGCTGGTTGGTTGGGGGTGTCCACCCGTGGAAGATTGTTCTGGGTCATGAGTGTCCCTCACATTTACTTCCTGGTCCCGCGTTATTGAGGGGGGAGCCCCCTGCTCCCTGGGCCCCAGGCACTTGCACTCTTAGGGGGAGAGGCAGACAGGCCCTAAAGGGAAAACGTGCAATTTCAGATCATGAAGAAAGTGAGCAAGGAGGATGTGGGAGAGGGCGGGCGCCAGGTTGGAGAGGCTGGGTAGGGAGGGCACAGGCGAGGGGAAGGACCCCAGGAGGGGCTGCTGCCAGGGGCACGGGTGTGTCTGTGGTCAGTTTCCATTGCTCCCATGGCTGGTGGGGAGTGGCATCTGGAGGGACCCTCTCCCCTGCCTGGGGGCCGCCTGGGGTCCTGCAGGAGGCCTCTCCCTCTCCTGGCGAGCGCGCCAGACTCCCCCCACCCCATCTCACTTTCCCACCTGCCTTGCCCACCCTGTGCCTCACACGTGGGTGCCCTAGGCTGGACCAGTTGCTCCCCCAGCTCGAGCTCCAGGGCAGAGACACCTGTGCTGCTCATCATGGTGGGTGAGAAGAGCAGGCAGAGTCCTCTGGGGTGGGTGGGGGGTCATTCAAAGAGGTAAGGGGAAATACCACCTCGTTTCTTTTCTCCCACCTCACTTGTCAGGGCCTTTCCAGGCCAGTGTTCATGGGCTGTCCATGTTGCTGTCAAATTGGGTACCAAAAAAATGGGGAAAAATCCAGGTGAATGCTGGTTGCCTGGACCACTCAGAGTCTCAGAAAACAAGGCCAATGTAAGATCGTGCTACAGGGACTTCCCGGGCAGTGCAGTGGTTAAGAATCTACCTTCCAATGCAGGGGATGCAGGTTTTATCCCTGGTTGGGGAACTAAGATCCCAATCTCACATTCCTGGGGGGCAATGAAGCCTTCGAGCCACAGTTATTCAACCCGCACCACAACTCAGAGAAGTCAGACCTCAACTAGAGACAGCCCCCACGCCACAATGAAAGATCCTGCGTGCCATGACTAAGACCCAACGCAGCCGAATCAATAAATAAAATCTCTCTTTTTAAAGATAGTGCTACAGCTCCCAGGCCTGACCAGACCATGGTGTGTGCCCCTCGACCCTCATTTCTGAGGCCCTTTCAGAGAGCTGTTTGAGTTTCAGAGAGCTGTTTGAGGTTCAGAGACAAGAAGGGTGTCATCCCTACCGCCCGGGGGGAAACCGAGGCTCCCACAGAGAGAGCACTAAGGTCCTTCAGACACGTAGCAGCTGCCTGTGGTTCCAGGTGGGAACTGTGTACAGCTCCCAGTCTTTGGGGGACCCCAAGACCCCCAGCTTGGGCCTGGGTCATGGATCAAGCCAACAAGAGAAGCCACAGGGGGCAGAACATTTCAGGGACCTCGTCGTCTTGTCTATTGTCTGCTTCTGCATTAGGGACATTCTGATTGACTGATGATTCTCCTTACCTGAGAATTGACTCCCACGGGTGCTTCAGTCTCGTTGCTCTCAAAGAAGGAACACAGCAACATTCCCTCATGTGGCATAAAGCACCAGTCTCATTGCTCTCAAAGAAGGAACACAGCAACATTCCCTCATGTGGCATAAAGCACCAGCCAGACCCCGAAGGTTGTTTAGGGCCTGACACCACGATGCTGAAGCTGAGTGCCGAAGAACTGATGAAGGAGGCTGTGTGCCAAAGAATTGATGCTTTTGAACTGTGGTGCTGGAGAAGACCCTTGAGAGTCCCTTGGACTGCAAGGAGATCCAACCAGACCATCCTAAAGGAAATCAGTCCTGAATATTCATTGGAAGGACTGATGCTGAAGCTGAAGCTCCAATACTTTGGCCACCTCATGCGAAGAACTCACTCATTGGAAAAGATCCTGATGCTGGGAAAGATTGAAGGTGGGAGGAGAAGGGGATGACAGAGGATGAGATGATTGGATGGCATCACCAATTTGATGGACATAAGTTTGAGCAAGCTCCAGGAGATGGTGAAGGACAGGGAAGCCTGGCGTGCTGCAGTCCACGGGGTTGCAAAGAGTCGGACACAACTGAGCGACTGAACAGCAGTAAAAACCACCATGCTCCCTTGTTATCACTGAAGCCAAGATGACTCCAGGTCCTTGCTAATGGGCGTGCCTGGCAGGTGGAACACTGACAGTCCCATCTCCCTGCGGAGCCTGGGCTTCCTGCCCACTGCCTTCTTCACTTCTTCTCCTCACAGTTGGTGGACAGTGACCGGCTCAGCTCCTGTGTCCTGAGAGACTCAAGCTAGCCTAGCCTCTCTGTGCCCAGAACATCTTCCCAATGGAGATCATCAAATTTGCCCTGAGCCTTTCTTGTGAGGGTTCCATGAGCCGACACACGCAAAAGAGTATTGAAAACAGTTTAAGTGTGTCATTAAAAATCATCATGATTCTCAGGACTTCCCTGGTGACCCAGTGGTTAATCCACTGCAGGGGGCTCAGGTTTGTTCCCTGGTCAAGGAACTAAAATCTCACATGCTATGCAGCACAGTCAGAAAGAGAATCATCATCACGATTGTTAAAAACTTGAGTAGAACAAGCCGCGTGACTTAAGTAAAGGCGTAGAATGGTCTGTGCCAACACCCCAAACACATGAAGGCTGTAGAGGGGAAAGCCTGCCCTCTGAGCCAGGACCAGGCTACAGGAAGACAGGTTTCTGGCTCAGAGCCTCCCTGGCCACTTTGCTGAGTCAGTCCCCAGACAAGGGCTGGACCAGCAAGCCGGCACCAACTGTCACTTGCCCGCAGGCCTGAAGCCGAGCTTTCAGGTCAGGCCATTTGCATGCAAGCCAGGGACAGATGAGACATTTAAATTTTACCAGCCCTCAGTTATATGCTTGACATAGAGAAATGGCTGCAATTCTTTTTATCAGCTGAGAGAACAGGCATTACATGACAAAATATTAGCCAGGGCCGAGATTCACAAAACCTATGTGCTCTGAAGCAGCTTCACGAAATCTAAACTTGCAGGGAGGCTGGAGGAGAGAGAATGGCCTGGGCCTCCCTTTCCGGGCAGAGCTCTCCAAGCGTCTTGTCCATTCTTATATTTATTGTTTTGCCCAATCACTTTATTTGTCTGTCTGTTTATCCGTGTCAACCCATTTTTTAAAAAATTTAATTCTTATTTATAGACGGACCTTAATAAACTCTCCTCAAGTACCACGGGTTTGTCATTGTCATGGATGAAAACATTATTAATGGCAGGATGGTTGACCGGGGACAACAGCTGCCCTTTAAACCCCTCACAGATGACCAGACTGCAGAAACTCAGCTGGGGAGTGGGGCTGCGGTCGATGAGGTCAAGGGTCAGCCATCACGGCCCATCATTAACGCCCTTTCCTATCATCACAGCCCACCATGCCCGCAGTTGGAGCGTTCTGCTCCTGCATTCACGAACGGTCCCCGGCTCTCAAATGCACTGGAAAATCCACAGCCGTGGTCCTATTTTGAAATTAAAGCAGATCAATGGAGGGAGCCGTTTAAGGAAAGTGTGTCTGACATCACCGGGGGCTGGGGAACCATAGGGCAACTAGGGGAGCAGTCTGGGTCATGATGGGGGACACACGATGCCCTTCATCTTAGCTCCTCCAATGAGCTACCTCGGTCAGGAAGTCCTGTCCTTGAAAGAGAGAAACTCTCAGAGGAGGATTTGAAGGTTGGATCCTGCAACCCAGGTCAGGGCCGATGTACCCACCAGGCACTGTCCCTAGGACCCAAAGAAATGTTTTAATTTTCATTTCTTCCAGAATTAGAAGCAGAAAATTTAATAGCTCAATAAAGTCTTTCTAATCATGAATCTAGTCCAACTTTTACTTGTCTTCATACCAATGCAGTCATAAAATGCAATTTAAAATACACAAGTCCATTATATATTTATATACATACTTATATAGTTTACAAGTATTTTAAATTATGTATTTTTTAATTTATTTTTAATGGCAGGAGGAACACACAAAGGCAAAAGTGTCTAGGACCATGAGAGTTCAAATGCAGCCCAGCCACTGGGTCAGTCTTCCCGGTGGTTCTGAGCTGCCTCCAGCATTCTTCCCCTATGGGCAAGCCATCATTTCATTAAAGGCACAGCCCAGCTTTGTGGGCTTCTCTTGTTCCTTGAGACAACAAACATTCCAAAGATGCTGGCTTTTACAGGGTAGGAAAATGTTGGGTCGAATTGTAAGTCAAAAGAAGGAGGGGATACGTGTATATATAAAGCTGATTCATGTTGCTGCACAGTAGAAACGAGTACAGCATTGTAAAGCAATCATATGCCAGTTAAAAACATCTTTTTTAATTATTAAAAAAACCATAAGTCAAGGAGGCGCCCGTTAGCCTTTTTTTTTTAAATTTTATTTTATTTTTAAACTTTACATAATTGTATTAGTTTTGCCAAATATCAAAGTGAATCCGCCACAGGTATACATGTGTTCCCCATCCTGAACCCTCCTCCCTCCTCCCTCCCCATACCATCCCTCTGGGTCGTCCCAGTGCACTAGCCCCAAGCATCCAGTATCGTGCATCAAACCTGGACTGGCAACTCGTTTCTTGCGTGATATTTTACATGTTTCAATGGCATTCTCCCAAATCTTCCCACCCTCTCCCTCTCCCACAGAGTCCATAAGACTGTTCTATACATCAGTGTCTCTTTTGCTGTCTCGTACACCGGGTTATTGTTACCATCTTTCTAAATTCCATATATATGCGTTAGTATGCTGTAGCCCATTAGCCTTAAAATTAGATATTTTTACATAAGCCTTGGACATGCTTTTAACAGACCACAGTCTCCGGCCTCACCGAGAAATTGGCGGAGTCCTCTCTGTCCCTGGAGGACTAACTTGCTTGAAATAGACATTTTCTTCCCTAGTGACTTAAAACAAGCCTAACAATTATTTGGCAATCTCACCCACCACTTATTTTCATCTCAGGAGAGGCCTGCCACGTGGGGTGACGTAGTTTGGGTACCAAAGGCAGAGCTGAAGGGCTGAGGTGTCACAGCTTCCCCAAACACGTGGCCGCCTGGACGTGGGACATCCTCTCTGGCCATGGGGCCCAGAGCCGGCGAGGTAAATCACGCCACGTCCCCATTAACGTCTCATGTTGTTGCAGGGTGGTAATTTTGACAGCAAAATAAGCTACAAAACTGCATATGCTATTGGGTGACATGCAATTTTAACTTCATTCAGGAGCGAGACCTTTGAGACATTGTTACCTGCGGGAGCAAGCAATAAAACAAGGATGTACAGGGATGTGTCAAATAGAAGCCCTTCCTAAATTACGCCGGGAGGCCCAGATTAATACATTTAATATATTCTGGTCATGAGTGAAGTGCTCATAGCAGAACAACTGCTCCTTCAGCGATATCATTCATGGGAATGAACTACAGTCTCACTGACAGCCTGGAAAAATGCTCCCACTTTTCAAACTGTACAAATGGTGGTTGGACACAGTAACTCAAAACTGGACACTTCATTTCAAGTTTAAAGCTAGTGGCCCAGCCACAAACTATTACTCCATCTTCTTTATTTGTGGTCCATGGTTTTGTACTCTTTAAGAATCAAATAAATACTGGTGTAATGGTTAGCAACTGCCAGTTCAACGAAAAATACTGCTAAATTCACCAATAAGTCTTTTTTCCACACACACAAATTTATGCCCCAAGATCAGAACCCATTCCTGCCACAGGGTCTGGATAGTTTTTTAATGTAGAGGGAGACTCACTTTAGTGATAAGAGTTTAAGCCCTCGCTCCTTTTTCCTTTCCTCTTGCTCATAGATCAGCGCTGGGAACAGAGGGAGGTAAACGATCGATATATGTAAGTGGAGGCGCGTTCACTCGAGCCGTTCGCTGCTCGGTGGACCAGGCAGGACTCCTCCCCACTCCGTGCCAGCTGGACACGGCTTCTGGAATTCCAGTCCACGCTGGGAATCTTCCAGGTTGGCTTCCTGGGAGTCCACCATACGCTGAGTCCTAGCCAGCTTTAACTTACTGTGATATTGTTGCTGTTGATAAAAATATCTCCTGTTTCCAGAAGGTTGTTTTTTTTAAAAAAAAAAAAAAAAAACAGATTTATTGAGATACTATTCACAAATACAAGTCACCCATTTATTTATTTGCTTACTTACTTTTTGGCCACTCCCCATGGCGTGTGGGATCTTATTTCCCTGACCAGGGATCAAACCAGTGCCCTCTGCACTGGAGGCATAGAGGCCTAACCACTGGACCACCAGTCAAGTCCCACAATTCACCCACTAAAAGTGTATGATTTGATGGCTCAGACAATAAAGAATCTGCCTGCAATGTGGGAGACTTGGGTTGGGAAGATCTCCTGGAAGAGGGCATAGCAACCCACTCCAGTATTCTTGTCTGGAGAATCTCCATGGACAGAGGATCCTGGCCGGGCTGCAGTCCTTGGGGTTGCAAAGAGTCGGACATGACTGAGCGACTAAGCACAGCACAATACATCTGTAGATACATGCAAACATCACCACAATTTCATAACATTTTTACCATCCCAAAAGAAACCTCAAACTCATTAGCATGCACTTCTTATTTTCCCTCAGTCCTCCATGCCTCAGTAACCATGAACCTACTTATTGTCTCTGTAGATTTGCCCTGTAGATTTGTAGAATGGCAGATACATTCTGTGTATTTACATAAGTAGAATCAAACAGTACGGCTGGCTTCTTTTACTCAGCATAACGTTCCCAGGGTTCACCCGAGTGATAGCACGGATCAATATGTCATTCCTTTTTATGACTGGGTAATATTCTATTGCGTGGATAGACCACAGTTCACCTGTTAGTGGATGGACCAGAGTGCCTCCCTCGCCCCTTCCCCAAATATTCATAGCAGGCCTGCTCTGCTGTAAGCATGCAGAGGACAGTACAGCATGTGTTTATTCGTGGCTTTGAGGGCCTGTGGTATACCCCAAGCACCACCCCTGGTACTCTTAGTTCCTGGTTAGTTGACAGCTGGGGACTACACAGCCATCTTACCTGGGACAACAGCTCAGAATGTGGCTTTCTGCTCAAGTATCTTCCTCCCACACAGGATGGATACACTTCTTGTGGGGTCTTTGCCCTGGGAAATGTAAGCCCCTCCCATTGAGGGAGGGAAGGAGCTGGGCTGCATGTTCTTTAGAGGCCACCTCACAGGTCACCAGGGTTCAGCACCCTGGCAAAGACCACACAGGGGACAAGCTGCAGAATGCATAGGTCTGGGCTTCAGCAGGGCTCCTCCCCATACCCGCCCTTGGGAGAGGGATTGACTATGATTTAGTCACCATTCCAAGGGTAGAAGTCCCATCACAAGGTTGGATGAGACCAGGAGGAGCTGGATTCAACAGGAAGCCAAAGCAGAAATTTGGGGACTGCAGCCCCAGATGCTCTGTGTGCTGTGCAGAGAAAGCTGAGGAATCGTGCCCTGGACAGAGGCTGTGAGTTCCTGCCTAATGTCTGTTCTCCCTTCTTTTTCATTGCTGCTGCTGCTAACTCACTTCAGTCGTGTCCATCTCTGTGAGACCCCGTAGACGGCAGCCCACCAGGCTCCCCCACCCCTGGGATTCTCCAGGCAAGAACACTGGAGTGGGTTGCCATTTCCTTCTCCAATGCAGGAAGGTGAAAAGTGAAAGTGAAGTCTCTCAGTCGTGTCCGACCCTCAGCGACCCCATGGACTGCAGCCCTCCGGGCTCCTCCATCCATGGGATTTTCCAGGCAAGAGTACTGGAGTGGAGTGCCAATGCCTTCTCCTCTTTCTCATTGACATAACCTCAATTACATCCAGGCATTGGTATATCCAGTTCAAAGACTACATTTCCCAGACCCCCTTTCTACAAGGGCTGGCCAATGAAACGAAAGCAAAAGTTATTGGGCGAGGATTATGGGAAATCGATCTTTAAAAAGAAGCAACCTTTTTATTAAGACAGTTTTCAGGCATGAAGAAAACGTAGACCAGGGTAATGGACACCTATATACACCCATAGCCCAGATTTAATACTTGTTAATATTTTGCCATGTTTGCTTCTTTTGTGCCCCATGTATTAACCAGCCCATAATTCAACTTATGAAATCTCTTTTAAAAAGTTGACTCAAACGGGAGACAGGTGTCCCTTATCCGTCCTTGCTTTATCCTTCTTCTTTCATAAATCACAAACAAGAAGGCTGGAACCCCAGCAGCCATCTTGTGATTCTGAAGCCATCATGAGGATATAAGACAAGAATAAGTATGACAAATGTAAAGAGGGAAGGATAGCTTGCTTGATTAGCAAATTCAAACAAATAAAACTAGCAAGATAAGATACCAAAAACAAAACCCCCCAAAAGGCAAATACAGAAAAAAATAAAATCCCCAAACACCAGTTAATTTTAATTTCAGATAAAAATGAATGATTAGTATGTCTTAGGCAAAAACTGAGACATACTTATAATTTTAAAATTATCTATTTTTCATCTAAAATTCAAATTTAACTAGGGATCCTGCATTTTTTATGGCAATCTTGTAATGGGCCTGGGTCTCTGGTGCTTGTGGACCTGCCATATGAGCACTGGACTGTCCACTTAGACATCCCATTTTATCTAATTAATTTATTTAGTGAGCACCTATTAAATACCTACTCTGTGCTCAGTCTTGGGCAAAGTCCTGTGAAAACAGTCAGAGGGACACGTGGGATTCACAGTCTAGTGCGTAATACCAATATTAAGACAAATACCCAAGTACCAGTGAAATAAGTAATGAAAAGGGGACTTAGGTTTTCCCCACCCCACACTTGTCTTTATTGGTTACTCCTTGAAGACTGGGCTATTCCCACCCCCGACCTTTGCCCACAATACCCTTCATCCTGGAATGTCCTCATCAACACATCTGCTCATTTCACTTCTTCCACTCATTCATTCATTGAGCAAAATTTGGTTAAGGACCTTCTGTACCATGTACTAGGGAACAGCGTGCCTGCCCTACAGGGGCTTATGGACTCACTGCCCACTGATGAGTCCTCCACGTGCCAGCTAGAGGTCAGACTGTGTGATGATGGTTGTGCAGGGACAGGAAGAGAAGGGGAGGTGGAAGGGCAGGCCAGCAACAGAGTGGGGACTTGAGGGATAAATAGGAGCTCAGTACACATGTGAGGTGTGAGTACAGCCGTAATCAATGTACAGGTGGATGAAGCCGATCACAAAGGCCACCCCATTTCACAGCAGGCCCCAGCCCCACCTCTCCTCTCCTGGGGAGCAAGCCAGATCCAGGGAGACTTTGGTGTCCCCGCAGGGTGGACAGAGCACTTCTTGGGAGCCAGACGGCATTTCCCTGCCCCTGGTTACGCAGTCATGCCCTGAGCCCTTTGCAGAAGGAGAAGGTTGAGTCAGGGCATCTGAGTCACACCATCCAGCTTCCTCCACCCCAAACCTAACACTCCACAAAACAAGGTTGGAAGGCCCCCGAGTGGGCACATTTTCCAGGCCCCATGAACATTTATGGAGTCCTCCAGGTCAAGGCTAGAAGGTTTCTTAGCCACAGTCTAGTCCAACTGCTCATTCGTGCTGTGTTGTGCTTAGTCGCTCAGTCGTGTCCGACTCTTTGCGACCCCGTGGACTGTAGCCCACCAGGCTCCTCTGTCCATGGGGATTCTCCA
Source organism: Bos grunniens (assembly GCF_055505025.1). Lineage (NCBI taxonomy): Eukaryota > Metazoa > Chordata > Mammalia > Artiodactyla > Bovidae > Bos > Bos grunniens. The sequence goes on along the minus strand of NC_141190.1, from coordinate 42,606,878 downwards.
GGCAAGAATACTGGAGTGGGTTGTCATGCCCCGCTCCTGGGGGCATCTTCCCAACCCAGGGATCAAACCCAGGTCCTCCACATTGCAGGCAGATTCTCTACCTTCTGAGCCACCAGGGAAACCCAAGAATACCAGAGTTGGGTAGCCTATCCCTTATCCAGGGGAACTTTCCGACACAGGAATCGAACCGAGGTCTCCTGCATTGCAGGCGGATTCTTCACCAGTTGAGCTACCAGGGAAGTCCAACCTCCCATTTAACTGATGAATAAACTGAGTCCCAGAGCGGGGAAAAACCCAAGGTCACATCCCACAGCCTGGTCCAGTCCAGCGCTGCGGGACCCCAATTTCCTGGCCTTAACAAAAGAAGTTACACTTAGTAAAATCTATAAATAACACCCTGCAACCAATTGTTCGGGGCACCCCAGCAGTGATCCAATCCCCTGTGTACAGACCCAGCCCTGGCAGGCCCTAAGCCCCAGGCAGGTCAGCTTGGCGGCCACCCACGGCCACCTGAGAGGGTACAGGCCGCACACAGCTCCAGCAGCCAGCTGACCTAGGAGGTGCCTCTGAGCAGACAGCCGGAGCATCCTAGAGATTCTTTTTACAGGGCCACAGGACGGATCCCTCTCCCAAGCTAGTCTCTCTTTCTTTCCTGTAGGGACTCTGCCCCCTAACCAGCCTGCAGTGCATTGGCCACAAGCAAACAGGGAAGGAGCTACAGCCAATCACTCCTGCTGGACAGATTTGGGGTTGCAGCCTGGCAGGACTAGAGCCTCCAATTACCTTTGGAGGGAGCCATCATGGATCATGGAGTGGCTGTTTCCCCCAGACTTTGGGGAAGGTGAGGACAGCCCAGAAGCTTAGAGGACTTCTGAGACCTGCTGGACAACCCCCGAGTTACTGATGAGGCCAGAGAGAGGCCAGGCCTCCCGACTCCAAACCTACCCAGAGCTCCCCTGGGGTTCATCTTCACCCCAAGCCGTCCACGAACGCCAGCTCCTCCAGACGCAGCAGTTGCCCGGATGGCCCACTGACAATGTCCCAGGGTCCTGGGACGGGCCCGTCCTGGGTGAGAGTGTCCTCTCGGGAGCGGGGGACATTACCCTTCATGGACTCAAAGGTTAGCTGCCAATTCCACCTTGCCGCTGATAATGAGAGCGCAGGAGACGGATGGAGGCTGCCCCACGCACAGTATGCTAATTCCGCTAACCAGTGGACCAGGAAATGGCCGGTCATTTGCGCCGCCATCTAGAGTCAGAGATGCTGCCTCAAAGCTCTCTTGTCTTTAATGCTGTCCCCCTGTTGAGGATCCTTAGAGTGATTGCTCCAGCCAATTTCCAGAGATGCAGGCAGCCAGAGGACAGGAGGAGTGATGGATGTGCGGGCCTTGCAGGGAGCCCTCCACCAGCACTCAGGTTGCCTGGGGTCCCAGCAGGCACTGGGTGCTCTTGGGGCAGTGCCAGCATCTCCACCTTTGCTTCTCTGCTCACGGGGCCTCCCTCTCGGGGTTGGGGCCTGGACCAAGAGGCAGGCAGGCTGCTTCCATCAGGCTCCTGTAAAAGAACAGAGTTCCTGTTTATTGTCATTCAGTCGCTAAGTTGTGTCTGACTCTGCGACCTCATGGACTGCAGCGCGCCGGGCTCCTCTGTCTTCCGCTATATCCCAGAGTTTGCTCAAATTCATGCCCACTGAATTGATGATGTCATCTAACCATCTCATCCTCTGTCTTCCCCGCCCCTTCTCCTTTTGCCTTCAATCTTTCCCAGCATCAGGGTCTTTTCCAAGGACTCAGTTCTTTGAATCAGGTGGCCAAAGTATTGGAGTTTCAGCTTTAGCATCAGTCCTTCCAGTGAACATTCAGGGTTGATTTCCTTTAGGATGGACTGGTTTGATCTCCTTGAGTTCCTGTTGCTAGCGGGCGTTTCTGGACTCACTGCTGGCTCTCAGCCCCCAGGTGGCCCCTCTCCTTGCACATGGGGTGGTGGATGAGGGTAGGGCCAGAACACTGCCTGGTACCTGCAGAGCTCTGTTCTCAGATTCTGGGACATGCTTGAGGCCAAACCAGAGCTGCCTACTTGGCTCCCATTTTTATCCCTCTTATGTCCACGTCCTGAAGCCCTGGTAATTTGAGCTTGAGTCCAGTCCTCCTGGAACAATTTCTCTCCAACCACCAATGGTCCTTTGCCATGGAGAAGCCACTCATATTGGGAAAGCCCTCCCTACCAAGGTAACAGAGACCTGGAGAGGCTGGCCCCACCTGGAACCTGAGGGTGAGAGCTCAGGGCAACTGATTCCTGATTGCTCTCTCTTTCTCTCTCTCTCGTGTATGTGTGTGTGTGTGTTTCCCCTGCTCACTTATTCTGGGCGAATGCACGCAAGTGATGAATCTCAGCAGCTCTGAATCATAACATAAAGAATGTCTGCTTTTTGTCCTGGGGATCCTGGGACCTCACCTGGGGTATACCAGGTCCATTCATCCTAGGAAAATTAGTGCTAGAAAAGGCCCATTTTAAATGGACCTGTGTTAAGCAGGAATCTCCTTTCTTAGTAAATGGTAAAAACTAAAAAGATGTGGAATTCACCTTAAAGCTTAAATTTGTCTTAAAACTTATAAATGGTATTCCAATTTATTAAAATTAATTTATCTTGTGTTTTAATCTATGACTATAATACCATCTGTAATCTTTGAGCAAAGAATGAATCAAATGTTGATTTGGGCGTATAAATTTTTCAGCAGAAAATTGTGCGATGACTCACTCTGTAACCATTCTTTGTGGTTAATTTTCACAGCATGATCTTCCCAGGTGTCATTTTTTTGCAAAATGATCCAAAGTCTTCATACATTTTCACAAAGGTGTTCGTTAATCCACGACACTCAAATCATTCCCTTTTGAGTGTCTGCTGTGTTATCACCTTTGTCCTTTTTTTCCCTTCAAATCAAGAATGGCCAGATCCTTCTCTGTCAGTGGCTTTGCACAGAATTGGAAGGCTTCTTCAGCATCATTTTCACTTCCTGAAATCCTGTAACTTTAGTACAATTTGCATTTTGATTTTGCGATCAGTTTATCTGAGTTTTGTGTAAGTGGGCAAAGACGGACACCAGAGTTTAGCAGAAGGGGTTTGCTGGGCACCACATTTACAGATGGCACGTTTCTTAGCAAACAGTGTTGTGTTGACTCTCACTGCCCTGAGGAAGTGATGTGACTGGGGGACTCGACTACTGAGTCCAAGGATAACAAGGACCCCTGTGTGGTGCCCCTTCTTTTATGTATCCAGATCCTTCTCCTGGCCAGGAGTAGTGGAGGCAAAGTGCTTCGTCTTCCTGGTCTATGCTGGCTCTTCCTGGACCACGTCCGGGACTCATCCTGATAGGGGACTTGAGCCTCTGAAAAGGACAAGCAACTCTATCAAAAAGAGCTCCCGATTTAACTGTACCCTCCTTAATTTGTGTCCCAGCAGCCTTCTCATCCCTGGACAGGGTTTAGGATTCAGTCTAAGATGGAACTTTCCTGCCGTTTTCCCTGGGGGCAAGAGGCTGCAGGATCCAAGGAAGTGGTGTGCAGTACTTGGGGATATCCATTTCATTAAACATCATCAAAAGGATAAAAAAAAAAAAAATGAAAAGAGAATTTGTCAGAATTTGTAATTCTGACAAATTTGTAATTTGTCAGTTACATGCAGCTGAAGCTGCTCAGTACAACTAAATGTTAATACAGTGTGGAATCTTGAATAAGGTCTGAACATAAATAATGGGCACTAACATACAATTTTGTGAAATTTGAACAAAATCTGTACTTTAGTTAATAAAACTATATCACATGTTAATTTCCTGCTTGTTTGTTTGTTTTGTTTTTTACAACACAGTATTTCTTTATATTCTCAGGTTCGGATTAGAAGTTTCAAGCCTCATTCAAATTTTTTTTTAAATCACTAAATTAATAAGCTTTCTAGACTTTTAGCAGTAATTCTAGAAGCCAGAATAAATGGCATCAAAGTTTTGAGTGAATGTAAATTAGAAATCTAGCATTCTATTCATACTTAGTCAAACAAGTGGAACCAAAATGTCATAAATTTTTAGCTAAGCAAAAATTCATGTTTTCTAAAACATATATATTATACATACTACATATATGTATATAAAAGTTTTTCTACTATACTTGATAAAGGCTTGAGAAAGAACAACAACAACAAAAAAAGAGAGAGAAATTGGAAAGTGTTAATTAACTAAAATGGGAACAATGAATATGAAATAGAAAAAGTGTAACAAACTAGATAAAAGTAAAAGATCATCATATCATCCAGTTGTTTTTAAACATGGCTCTTCATTAGAATCACCTCTGGAGCTTTGGAGAAAAAAAAAAGATACCTGGGCATTTGTGCTATTTTTTAAAAGTTCCAAGATAATTCTAATGTGCATCTGGATTTTAAAAAGTGATTACAGATTTTTCTGTTAAATGACAGTTTTAGTGGTATAGAATTCTATTATTTTCTGTTGACCAATCATGGTACAATGGTATTAAAATGAGTAATAGTTTAAATAACCACAATAGTAAAAGATGCCTACCTGTTTCCACAATCTGTTAAAAAATATTTTCTAATTTTCCTTAGTATGGTTTCTTAGATATACACATCATTTAAAAGTGAAAATTTAATTTCCAAATACATGGGGTTTCTAAACTATTTTTGATATTAATTTCTCATTTAAATACTTTATTTTCTGCAATCATACTCTGTTTTTTTTTTTCAGTCTTTTTATTGAGGCTTTCAATGGCTAAGTCAAAGATCTCTGTGTAAATATCACCTTACACTTGAAAATATGTGGGTTATTTTCAAATATCTTTGCTATTGATTTCTAACATAATTCCACAGTGGTAACAGACTTTGTCTGATTTTCATACCTTTAGACCATGACATTTGTGCACCTTGTTTTCTCGTCCCTGGTCACTTTCCAACGTCTCCTGGTTTATAGTCTGTGTGGTCAGTCGCTCAGTGTGACCAACTCTTGGTGACCCCATGGACAGTAGCCTGCCAAGCTCTTCTGTCCATGGAATTCTCCAGGCAAGAATACTGGAGTGGGTAGCCATTCCCTTCACCAGGGAATCTTCCCCACCTAGTGATCGAACCTGGGTATCCTGCATTGCAGGCAGACTCTTTATGGTCTGAGCTACCAGGGAAACCAGTTTACAGTCTATTGGAACTTAAACAGAATTTGTATCCTGCTTTTGTGTGTTATGTTGAATTGCTTTATGGTGCTTTTCAGGTCTACTATATCCTTCTACTTTTCATTCTATTAATTCTATTATATTTCATTATTATATTATCATTTCATTCTATTAATTTTTGAGAGTTTGATATTGAGACTCCAACTAAAAATCTTAATTTACCTACTTTAAAAAATGATGGTAATATATAGTGGAACTATATGTAACTTTGTCCTGTATTTTCCAAGTCTCCTGTAAATGTGTTATCATATTTTCACAATTTTTAAAAATCAAATGAATTTAAATTAAAACTATAGTAAAATAAAGTAAATGAAATGACAACAAACAGAAATCATCATGGTCTCCCAAGTCTTAATAACAGTAATAAGCAAAACGTATTGATTGCTTACTATATGTCAGGTATTGATGCAAACATTTCACAAGTATTGTCTTACTTAATCCTCACTACTCTGCTTAGTGTTACCCCCATTTTACAGTTGGGGAATAAAGACGTAGAAAGCTTATTTTTTTCCAGGTCATAAAAATGATAAATCGTGAGTTGAGATTTGAGTCCAGGCAGTCTGACTCTAGACCTCGTATTCATAACTAGTATTGTGTTGGAAACTAACATGGCTTTTTTCTTCTGGGTTTGAATGATGCTGGGAGGTGTAGAATTGATATGTTACAGGATAATAGGATAATCTGAGGGAAGAAAACTTGCCAAGTGCAGCCTCCAAAATCAATAGCAAAGTGCCATACTAAACCTAACAAGTGTACTTCATGTTTAATCATGGATTCATTTTGAAAATTCTGTGCATAAGTCAAGAAACTGTCTTTTAGGACCATCAACCCCAGAAAACTCGGTATTCCTCAGTTTCAGGCTCAGGAAGCATTTTCCCAAAGATGCCTCGTTCCTTGAAACTAATAAAATAATTGGGTTGCAAATGCTCAAAGCCGTCTTTCCCCTACCAGTGAGCTCTTTTATAGCCACTGAAAAGTCACTTTTTGGGGGGGCTCATTATCCCTCAAGATCCTGTGCCGCTCATTTGCATATGAAAGAGGAAGTTCATAAAAGCTCTTTCTTATTTTCCAACACGAGTTCAAATCAGGGGCCATTATCACCCTATAGAAAGATCCAAATGGCATATGGATCATTCTGGAGAAGGGGGTGAGCGCCTTTTAAGAGAATTGTTTTAGTTTTTGCAGGAAATTAATCAGAGGGACGGGCTTTGTGGAGCGGGAGCAAATCTAATCTGTTCTTTGTTCGAATTTGCCTTGCTCCAATTCCTAGCAATTGTAGACAACATGCTCTTTTGTTCGGGAGACACTTGTTACATGCATAATTAGAGACTGCAGTAGCTGTGTTTAAAGAAAAACTGTTTTCCAATGTAATGTGTGATCTTGATAATAGTATTTTCATCAAAGGTAGCAATTACATTCATTAAGCTGGGACTGGCGTGGCGGCAAGGAAATTAAGTGGCAAGTGAATAAAAAGCTCCCCTCCCCCCGTTATCTCCTACTCTTTATAAGTTGAAATGCACCATGGTGAGCTGGAACTGGGAAATACAGAGTGCATATAAAAAAATAAAGTCCTCCTTAACCTTTCTGAATAATGACCCTGCAGATATCCTAGGGACGTCAACTATAGATGCACTTTTCAAATTAAAGGGTTTTATTCTCCCTTAATTTCCTATGCAAGTTTTAAACGAGCTCAACATATGATTCAGGTCTTTAAAGGCTGCAGGGCTCTTTGGGATTAATTCACTGTTCTTCGCACACATAAATTAATAGTTTTGTGTCCTCAAAAAAAAAAAAAGCTACAACAAGACATAAATCAACCAGTTTAGGAGAGAAATAGAGCCATTTGCCTATTTTTAATTACTCATTTAACTATTTATTTAGGCTTCCTTATACTTTCATTTTAAAGATGCTAAAAATGAAGTCCACACGTGGAGGGTGGAAAACACGGTTCAGGAAAACAGCCCCCTCTCCACACACACTCAGGTTCTTGAATATCACTATGTTGCTGTGAGAAATTTATCTTGAAGAAAAAAAGATCCCACACATGTATATGTATATGCGTGTGTGTGTGGATCTCCTCTAGGCAGATGCTCTGTGTCCTCCCCCACCCCATCCCCCTGGTTTAAAAGTCCTGCTTGAAAAATGTCCTTGCAATGCCTCAAAGGGCTTGATGATTTCAATTTTATTCAACAGAGCACAATGATAGCCAGACATTTCTGGGCAAAAGCAGATGGAAATATGCCACCTCCTATCAGCACCCTAGCTCCGGCCAATGTTTTGACCTGAAAAGCTTTCTGAGAAAATGAAACCAGTCCACAAAAATCAATTGGGGACCCCTATTTCTTGTGATTGGACATGCACCGCTCTGCGGCAAGAATCATTATCTGTAAATTGATTGACCCAAATGTCATGCAGACCATCTTGGAGTGGGAAGCCGAGAGCTTGAACGGCCTGTGCATTTTCTGCTGGCTGCACAGCCAGATGTGGCAGTGGCCTTGATGGCCAACCTCTAACCAAGCGGGTCAGGGTAGGGGAGCTGCTATAATTTGAGAAAAAGCGAGACTTCAGAAGTTTTTCAACTTTACTTTCTGTCGTACTCACTGGCAGTTGATCTGACAAGGGTATTGAATGAGAAGCCAGGAGACCTGCATGTGGTCCCAGCTGGTGATAAGAGCTAAGGTTTGTCGAATGGCTTACTATCTGCCAGGTACTTCACTGTGGTTCACACACATCGTATCTCTCATTCCTCACAGCAAGTCTTCGAGGAGGGTATTGGTATTACCATTTTCATTTTCCAATCACGAAAATAAAACTTTACAGAAGTCAAGTAAGCTACCTCGGTTTGCATAATTAAGACATCAGGGAACGGACATCCTTACACTGCACTCTGATTTCAAAGCTCAACCCTCCTGGTCATTGACTTCATGATCGTGGGAGCAGGGAATTTGCTCTTTTCAGACTCAGGTTCCCTGGATGTCAATAAGGAGGCAGCTGACAAAGCCCTATGGTCCCAAGCAGCTGGACATCTACAAGATTTTTCAGGAAACCTTTCAAGTTATCTTGTCGAAATAGCTGCTTTGCTTTTGGGGATTCTTTTGAAAAGCCATAGGTAGCCCCCAGAGTTGAGAGAGGACAGAGCTGGGTACCCAAAGATCGTGGGCAGCTGAAGCTCTCAGGAGGGGGTCCAAAGACAGGTGATGGGTGTGGACCTTGGTCCACTGACTCAAGTGAGCAGGAAGGAAATAGCGCACTGAGGCTCAGTGGAAATGTTTTCCAATAACCATCCCCAATCACCCTCTGCCTAAGCCCTCTCTCCTGCTAAGTGTAGCTCTCTGACGGTTGTAGATCTCAGGTCTGCGTGACAAAGTCAGAATCATTTTTGGTTCATTGAATAGCCTTGGTTCGTTCTTAAGACAGCCCTGTTGGGAATTCCCTGGTGGCCCAGCAGTTAAGAATCTGCCTTGCAATGCAGGGGATGCAGGTTCAATCCCAGTTGGGGAACTAAGATTCCACATGCCATGGAGCAGCTAAGCCTGAGTGCTGCAACTACAGAAGCCCATGTGCTGCAACTAGAGAATCTGTGTGCCTCAACAAAAGATCCCAAGTGCCATGGCTAAGACCCGATGCAGCGCCCACTCCCCAAAAGACAGCTCGGTTCATTTAAAAACCGCAGCCTCGTGTCCATTAAAAAAGTATATTTATTTATATTTATGTTTTGGCTGTGCTGGATCTTGGTTGCTGCATGCAGGCTTTCCTAGTTGCAGGGGGACTACTCTTCTCTGCGGTGCGCAGGCTTCTCGTTGTAGCAGCTTCTCTTGTGGCGAGCACAGGCTCTAGGTGTGCAGGCTTCAGTGGTTGTGGTGCTCAGGCGTAGCTGCCCCAAGGCATGTGGGATCTTCTTGGACCAGGGATCGAACTGGTGTCCCTTGCATTGCAAGGCAGTTAACCACTCGACCATCAGGGCAGCCCCCTCATATCCATTCTGAGGCTCCTGTGAATAGAATCCCAGCAGTGGCCCCATCTGTTTCTGTCTCTAACACCTTGTGGTGTGTGTGTGTGTGTGTGTGTGTGTGTGTGTGTGTGTGTGTGTGTGTGCCTGGTATGGGGAAGAGTTCAGGGTCTTTCTTGACTTTTTCCTTTTTCCCTCTGGTGTTGGGGTTGGCTGTGGCTTGAGAATGGATGGAGGGAGACTGGGAAGGTGCTGTCCTCCCCTTGCCTTTGCTGTTCTAGCTCCTTTTCTGTGTGCACGTTATGAATGAGGATTGACTGTCAAGGCGATTTGTTTCCTTGGGCCTTGGGGGTCTCTGGCAAGAGTGGCTACATTTTACCACTGACTCTTTGCATGGCTTCTCCATGCATACTTCTTTGTCCTCAAGGGAAAAGATCCTATAGAAAGCATATTATCTACAATCCCATTCTACCTCCTGTGCCAACTCTCAGGCCTGTGCGCACAAGCAGGATCCGTCTTCCTTAACTTTTTGGAACAAAGAACTCAAGAGGAGGTTATCCTGACCCCGTCTTGGGCATTTCCCCATTGTGCCATATGGTTTCCTGAGTGCTCTTCTTCTGCTTTTATGGGGAAAATTAACAATCACCTGGCTAAGTAAGGTGTCCAGGTGGGAACGAAATGCATTGGCTGACGGACTCTTTAGCACTAGCGCCACCTGGGAAGTCCAGAAGATCTAAACACACTAAGGGAAGCCACTGCGATGAGGAGCCGCTGGTCCACGACTAGAGAGTAGCCCCTGCTCCCCGAAACCAGAGAAAACCCTTTGCAGCAAGGAAGACCCAGCAGAGCCTAAATAAATAAAGTAATAACTGACTAAAACAATAAGACCAGGGGGGTTCTTTGGTGGCCTAGTGGTTAAGATTCCAGGCTTTCATTGTCATGGCCCAAGTTCAATCCCTGGTCAAGGAACTGAGATCCTACCAGCTGTGAGGTACAACCAAGTGACTTCACTCGGTCGTGTCCCCACGGACTGCAGCCCACCAGGCTCCTTTGTCCATGGGTTTTTCCAGGCAAGAATATTGGAGTGGGTTGCCATTTCCTTCTCCAAAAACTTAATTAATTTATTTTAAAAAACCCAATGAAACCTCTGGTGGAAGGCTAGCTCCAGGCTCAGGGCTATCAGAGCCTGGCCTCCTTGCCTTCAGAGAACATTTGCAGAGATGTTGGCATGGGCTCATGTTCTGTCTCATGCATGCTGAAATCATCATGGGAAAGTCAGAAAGTAGGGCACTAAAAATGGTAGAAGGATTAGGGGTCAAAAAACATTAGAAGCGAAGGCTTGTTTTGAAACTTGCATTAACTTGTTTTGAAATGTTTTCTTTTCTTTTTTTTGCCCAAGCCATATGGCATGCAGGACCTGAGTTCCCTGACCAGGGATTGAACCCACAACCCTTGCAGTGGAAGTGTGGAATCTTAACCACTGGACGACCAGGGAAGACCCTTGGAATTTTTATTCTTCTGGGGTTTACCATGGATTGCTGAGGCCCAGTAGAAATTTTAGACCAGCAAACCTGCTGGGAGGCTGCAAACATTTGTATGAATTTAGGGTCAACTGGGGGCTTCCCTCATAGCTCAGTCGGTAAAGAATTTGCCTGCAGTGCAGGAGACCTGGGTTCGATTCCTGGGTCGGGAAGATCCCTTGGAGAAGGAAACGGCAATCCACTCCAGTATTCTTGCCTGGAAAATCCCATGGACAGAGGAGCCTGGTGGGCTACAGTCCCTGGCATCGCAGGAGTCGGATACGACTTAGCAACTAAACCACCACCACCACCAGGGTCAACTGGAGGCTTCCCAGGTGGCTCAGTGTTGAAGAACCTGCCTGGCAATACACGGGGTGCAAGAGGTGAGTTCAAACCCTGGGTTAGGTAGATCCCCTGGAGTAGGAAATGGCAACCCACTCCAGCATTCTTGCCTGGAAAACTCCATGGACAGAGGAGGCTACAGCCCATGGGATGGCAAAGAGTCGGACATGACTGAGCACCACAGCCACACACAAGGCCAACTGAAGTGAGACGTGTGTTAATTCCAAGACAGCAGGAAGGTTCACACCAAATGATGACCTGTTAGAACATGACGGTAGATGAACGGAGCCTCAGTTTTTTAATGTTGAGCAAAGCAACACCCATGCCTTTCTGTATCTAGTCAGTTTTTAGTGTTGGTACATTTCAACCTGAGTAATTCCCAAGAATTCTCATCCACTGGACAAGTGCAGGGTTGTTTCAGCCTCAAGATGCTCTTTATTACGAAATACACTTAAAATGAGCTTAGCAGCAATCAATAAGCAGCATATCCTGAGCTTCTTCTGTCTACTTGGAAAAATCAATGGGTTGAAAAGATGGAGCATTAGTACTCAAAGGAACTGTACATGCATGATACAGTGACAGGTTTCTTCATATGACCAAGTGCAAAATAACTCAAAGGACCCACAGAAGCTGTCTACTCAATCAGAGGTGCTCCGCTCAGACTCCCCAACCATCCAAAGATGCAAAACCTTACAATTCTGGTATTACTTTATTGCGTTTACATCTCCAAGAGGAAAAAAAAGGACAATTTCTAAGAGAAATGATTAGATTTTAAAACACCAATTTCAGTTCAGTTCAGTCACTCAGTCATGTGCAACTCTTTGTGACCCCATGGACTGCAGCACGCTAGGCCTCCCTGTCCATCACCAACTCCCCAGAGTTTACTCAAACTCATGTCCATTGAGTCGGAGATGCCATCCAACCATCTCATCCTCTGTCGTCCCCTTCTCCTCCTGCCTTCAATCTTTCCCAGCATCAGGGTCTTTTCAAATATGTCAGTTCTTCGCATCAGGTGGCCAAAGTATTGGAGTTTCAGCCTCAGCATCAGTCCTTCTAATGAATATTCAGGACTGATCTCCCTTAGGATGGACTGGTTGGATCCCTTGCAGTCCAAGGGACTCTCAAGAGTCTTCTCCAACACCACAGTTCAAAAGCATCAATTCTTCAGCGCTCAGCTTTCTTTAGGTTCCAGCTCACATCTATACATGACTACTGGAAAAACCATAGCCTTGACTAGATGGACCTTTGTTGGCAAAATAATGTCTCTGCTTTTTAATATACTGTCTAGGTTGGTCGTAAGTTTTCTTCCAAGGGCAAGCATCTTTTAATTTCATGGCTGCAAACACCAAATCTAAGGTGATTTATCTAATCATTAACTCTGTTGCTAACAAAGGTAAACTCTCATTAAGGCAAGCCTCACCAAGCCTCCTGTTTTGGGGCAGGAGAACTGCAATGAACACACTGTCCTCAGTTGCTTTTGGCTCCACGGAACTAAATGCACAGCTTCTAGTTGGCGCCCTGGGAGAATGATGGCCACTCTCAATGAGCAAGTCACCTCTGGATTCGGTAGGAGGAGGTGCCCCTCTCGTTCCTTCTGCTCTATCCCTCTGATCAGGTGAGTGTTTGGAGACTTCTGGGTTTGCTTAGTCAGTTCTGTTATATTGGGGTGCTGTACAAGTTGAAAAGGAACTCGGACTTTGTGGCTGGAATCATTACTCAAACATTACTCAAGTTTGAGTGTGTGATGAAAATGCTCAGGGAGGGCCCTGACAAAGGCAGACTCTAGACCCCAGGTCCAGGGATCTGACTGGTAGGTCAGGAAGTCCGTCTTTCCACAAGGACTGCAGGTGGTAGAGGACAGAAGGCCCAGGAGAAGGCTGTCTTTACACCAGTAGGAACTGTTACGTTGTCTCTCGGACCTCAACCTCCCACCATATTTTATGTTTGGTTGTCTTTTTAAAGCTGTGCCGAATCACTTGTGGGATCTTAGTTTCCCAAACAGGGATCAAATCTATGCCCTTTCCAATGGAAGCTCACAGTCCTAATCACTCGACCACCAGGAAAGTCCCCTCCTGCACTTTACATATAAATTTCCAAGAGCCTGCTGGACATCCTACTGGGACAGATCTGAAAAGAAACATCATGTCTAATGACTTGGGAATTCTGGGACTGATATTCTATGGTCTGCACTTCAAGACTCCAGAAGTTACTCTAAAGCACAGTGAGGATGCTGATACAAAGGATAGAAGATGAGTCATGGTAGAATCTTGATAAATGAAAGAATGTCCATGTAAGGGAAAAAAACACCAAGAGACGATCAAAAGTAGATGTTTGTCAAAAAGCAAAGGAAGCTGAGAAGAGGGGTATCCAATGCTATAATGTCACCAATTATGGGTAAAAAGATAACTTTAAGAAAATCATTTACATTCACTGACAAAAGTGAACACCAACCAAAAAGGGATTAAAGGAGCAGGTGCTGAGGACCAGCAGATACCTGAGCGCTTCTGTAGACTGAAGGAGGGAGCCAATCGGGCTTCGTTTTTCAGTCGCTAAATCATGTCCAACTCTCTGCGACCCCATGGATTGCAGCACGCCAGGCTTCCTCTGTCCTCTGCGCTATCTCCAGGAGTTTGTTCACTTTCCATTCAATTGGCCTAGACCAACTACAAGTGAAATTATGAGAGAATAAAGATCCAAGTTCCTAGGGAAGGTCTTCTTTCTCTCTTTTTATGATGTGACACCCAGATGAACTGACCAACTTCAGTAGGATCTGACTTAGGAGGCAACACTTTCATCAGGGGTTGGCCAGTTTTTCTTTAGGCTTCATGGGCAAGGAGCACAATTGGGGATATCAGGTCCATGTTTATATAGCATTTTAAATGTTAAAAAAGAAATTACTTTGCGGGTCATAAGAAAACCAGGCAATGGGTCAGATTTAACCCCCAGGCCCTGGTTCTGCCCACCTAATTTAAACCGGGGTCCTTGGACTTGAGATGCTTTGAATATTTTTTTTTTCTGGTCCAAGAAAATATTATATTTGAGTACTTCAAGTCAAATCACATGTAATCAAATTACAACCAAAGGCAAGCTGCTAATCCCAAGGCCAGGGTGGATGGTCCAGTTCATGAGAGAGGCCCCCCCCCCACCCCAAACCCAGGGAAGTCTTCCCACTCAGCACACACACACTGCTTTGTGAGGGAGGGTCTTTCAAAGTGGTCAGCGCTGTTTATCCACAGAGGTTAAACTTTCAAGGAATTAGGTGTCAGACCCCTTTTCTGTCCTCTCAGTCCGTGTGGCTGAATGGAGCTGACTGCATGGCTGTGCCTATTTGACAAAAGCAGAAAGGTAAATGAATGCACAGAGGGAAAACTTCCAGTAACCCTATAGGTAGCTTTAATTTTATTTTAAATTACACAAGATTATATTTACTTTATTACAATTGTATGCTCTAATATAATTATGAAATTCAAATAGTCAGGATGATACCAGTGATTCCCGTGGCTGCCCTCTTGACCCCCAGTCCCAGGGCAGCCCCCAGCGTGTTGACTGTATTTTCCGAGTTTATTCCAAGAATTTATACACATGCTTGGACTTACAGAATATATAGATTTGTACTCTTGTGCATAAATCTTACGTGATGTGTTATTTTCTTAAACAATGGAATTTGGTGATGATTTAATCTCGGAACATGGGTCTTACTCTTTTAAACTGCTGCACCGGATTACATGGTGTGTATGCCCACGATTTATTTATTCTCCCACCTAGCCATTTCTAATTTGTCACTACCGCAAACTCTGCTGCCCTCAAAGTCCCTGACATGCCTTCCTGTCCATCCTCCCAGAGGCACGGACCGAAACAGCTGGGTTTCTTTTGTCGACAATCTGTAATGTATATGTTTATTTTCCAATTAACCAAGGTTATTTAAAGTTATGACTTTTTTTTTTTTTTTTTTGCAGCCTACCTTTTGGTTATTTACTTCTGTGTACAGTAAATGGTGCCTATAAGTCTGTCTTTTTTGGCATTTATAAAAGCTTCCTTTATGGCAAAAATTCAAAATTAGATAATTCACTTGCATTTGAAAAGGAAAACTTCTCCCTGTACATAAATATATATGTCAAACTTGTTGATTATGCTACCCAGTCCCTCTCTGTTCTTACCATTTCCTACTTAACTTGTTGATTTCTAAGTCAGAGGCTGTGATTATGACTTTATCAATGTTTTCACTGTATTTTTATTATTTGTTTGGTTGTCTGTAGTTCCCTGCAACACTGTAGGAGATGTAACCTCCATGACTGCTGGGCCTTCTTGGTGAAGGCTTCCTGTCTTTTTACTAGACATCCTTTTCTGCCATTTTACAATTATTTTTAACTCCATTTTGATGTTAAGTTTGCTGTTCTTGCTTCCCTCTTGGTAGCATTTTGAATGGGCTTTCTCCTCTTCATTTCAGCTTTCCTATGCTGCTGTTTTTTTTAGGTGTTACTAACATTCTGTATCTGGGATTTAAATTTTCCTTTTGTCCCATTGATGCTTTTGAACTGTGGTGTTGGAGAAGACTCCTGAGAGTCCCTTGGACTGCAAGGACATCCAACCAGTCCATTCTAAAGGAGATCAGTCCTGGGTGTTCTTTGGAAGGAATGATGCTAAAGCTGAAACTCCAGTACTTTGGCCACCTCATGCGAAGAGTTGACTTGTTGGAAAAGACTCTGATGCTGGGAGGGATTGGGGGCAGGAGGAAAAGGGGACGACAGAGGATGAGATGGCTGGATGGCATCACTGCTCGATGTACGTGAGTTTGAGTGAACTCCGGGAGTTGGTGAAGGACAGGGAGGCCTGGCGTGTTGCGATTCATGGGGTTGCAAAGAGTCGGACACGACTGAGCAACTTAACTGAATTGAACTGAACATAGTTTAATGGGTGAGTTTAACCCATTTATACCTCTGAGTTTTACTGTTTGGCTACCTTGCTTTGTTTTCCACTTACCATAATTTCTTTGGGGAAAAAAGCTGTGTAAAGTTAAGTTTTTTTTAAATTATTTTTAAAATTTATATTTTATGTACTGTCTTCACTGGGTCTTCTTTGCTGCTCATGGACTTTATCTAGCTGCAGTGAGCAGGGTCTGCTCTTCGTGGTGGCGCACGAGGTTCTCATTGAGGTGACTTCTCTTGTTGCGGAGCTTGGCCTCCAGGCTCATGGGCTTCAGAAATTGCAGCTCATAGGCTGACCAGTTGTGGCGTTCGGGCATGTGGGATCTTCCTTGGACCGGGGATCAAACCTATGTCCCCTGCATCGGCAGGCAGGTTCTTAACCAATGGACCACCAGGGAAGTCCTCAAAGTTACGTGTCTTTTTTCCCTTCATACTGTGAGTTACCCATACAAGTGATGGCAAGTCGAACATCCTGCAGCCACTCCCGCTCGGATCTGTATCCTGCTCCATCTTTCTTCCTTCCTCGGGGCAGTTCTTTGACGGCTGTGATGGAGATGAATTGTCTCTTTTGGAATCTCCTTAGTTTCCTTTCAGTACCCTTTTCACTCCTCTGCTGCATCTGCCTATTGCCCTATCCACCCACCTGCCATTTTTTCTTGCCAAACCCACATGCTCCCACCACGCCTGTTTATTTGTCTTACAGGCCATGTTCTCAGCTAGTTTTTCTGCTTGAAATGATCTGAAACAATTCCTTTAGAATTATTAGCTAGTAAAGGGCTAGGTGGCAGCGACCTTTTTATTAGGACACTCCTAAAAACAAACAAACCTTAACGACCCAAAGGAAGGAATCTGACAGGGCCTTCACCAGCCAGACTGAGTTTGAACCATTTCTGTCATGTATCAATAAGCAACTTATGCCCTCTCCACGCCTCAGTCTCCTTGCCTTTAAAATGGGCTCACAAGAGCACCTACTGTATAGGACTGAGTTAAAAAACGTGTCGAGAGCGTAGAATAATGCCTGGCATGTGATAAGAACGTGAGAGATCTTAGTGCTATTGTTATCATTCTAATGGATCTAAAGAAATACTGTTTTAAATGATGAGTTTTTTAAAAACTAATTAATTTGGCTGCGATAGGTCTTAGTTCACATGCAAACTCCTAGTTGTGGCCTGTGGGATCTAGTTCCTTCATCAGGGATGGAACCCAGGCCTCCTGCATTGGGAGCACAGAGTCTTAACCACTGGACCACCAGGGGCGTCCCTAAATACTTCTGCATAGGGTTGGCCTTGGTGGTTTTCTATGTGTGAGGATTCACTAATGAGAACAGGAAAAAAAAGACACCTGGCATAAACATTTTGCTAAGAACATGGTCTTACTCATCTTTGCGTGGCAGCCTGGGGCGCACAGCACCTTGTGCCCTTGGCCGCATGACTGTCCGACACACATCACTGAATGCCAGACGTACAGATGGACTGATATCTAGATTTCTAAAACATTGTGGGAAATATGGGGAAGAGATAGGCTGAAACCTCCTGTGAGCTTAGACAACAGTGTATCACTGAGGAAAAGGTCCGACAATGCAAGATTTCCAGACGCGATACTACAAACACAGGGATAAATATCAGCTGGATATTTATGTGAGCTATACTGTGAAGTGAAGTCTGACTCATTGCGACCCCATGGACTGTACCCTACCAGGCTCCTCCGTGCGTGGGGTTTTCCAAGCAAGAATACTGGAGTGGGTTGGCATTTCCTTCTCCAGGTGATCTTCCCAACCTAGGGATCGAATCCAGGTCTCCCGCATTGCAGGCAGACGCTTTTAGCGTCTGAGCCACCAGGGAAACCCCATACATACCGTGAAGATGTGCTCAAAAGAAGTGACCTCTCCACTGAAGAGCTGCTTTTTTTTTTTTTTTTGCCTTAAAAAGAAGCAGGGGAGGGGGATGATCAATCTGGTAAAAATCTTATTTAGCATCATGAATTTAAAATTGGTCTCTTCCCTGAAAACAAACAAAATCAGCTTACATGACAGGCAAGCTACCAGCTTGGTAAGCAAAGGTACAGTGTCTGTCTTGCGGGAAGAGTACATTGTTTTCTTACTTCTGTATGCATAACAAACAATTTTGCTTTATTAAAGTAGCAAAAGCCTCCAGGTAGTGCTTTATTTTTTCATTCTCCATAGAATATTGATTTTGTAACACTGATTACAGTCTGATGTGTACTATTACAACAAAAGTTTCACTTTCTGAGATAAGCAAAAATACATCAGCAAGGATTAGTGCATTTTCTAAAACATACCATAATCATAAAACCAAGTGATTACAATCATCCTCATATCTGACATACCAGCTACATCCTAGGAGAGCTGGTATATTCGTCAGGTGATTTATAAATGTAAGTAATGACACCCATCAGTCTTAACACTTCTGACATGTTATTCTTTTATCAGTTAAACCTAAAATAAACCAATAAGAGGACTGAAATATAGCAAGGATGAAATCCAGAATGTGTTGAACAGAGACAGTGGTAAACAGTAGGAAGAGCACAGAATTGGGAGCCAGTACATTTGGATCTCTGTTTTATCTTTGGCCCTGGACGGATGATCTCGGGTAAGTATTTTGGGCTACATGAATCCTTCACTTTTAAAATGAAGAGAGTTGGCTGGATGGGTCTCTAAAGTCTTTCTAAGATTTGAAAGTGAAAGTGTTAGTCACTTAGTTGTGTCTGACTTTTTGTGACACCATGAACTGTAGCCCGCTTCTGTACATGGAACTCTCCAGGCAAGAGTATTGGCGTGGGTAGCCACTCCCTTCTACAGGGGATCTTCCCCACCCAGGGACTGAACTCTGGTCTCCTGTATTGCAGGCAGATTCTTTACCGAGACACCAGGAATTGGGAGCTTTCCATAATTCTAAAATCTTTGACACCGATTCATTTTTGTGTTGTAAAGTGAAATTCCTGACAATACTAACGTGGCAGTTGGGGTGAGTCCAGCTCTGCCCACATAAATATGACTTGGTGCTTGTGTTCAGGGCTTTTCCTTCTGGGCCCCGTAATGGCCCTATCCTCAAATTAACAAAGAGTAATGACAGGTTTCAGGAGGTAAACAAGCCTGTCCTTCCACTGGACACAAACTCAAAACCCTCAAAGTCATGGTTATTAAGAAAAGCTATAATGCAAGAACTATGAGGAAAACCTGCCACATCGTCTTTGGAAAATGGTACAGTAACAAAATTCACTAATGGAGGAAGGTAGGGACAGATATTAACTACAACACATGATTTTCAACTGTTATTTGAGAACATGTGCAAAACATACACACAATTAGAACTGTATCAATATGAAATATAAATTCAAGGTTCAGGTATACACAGAAGCCTCTCTCGTACGCTAATCTGAACAAGGTTTATTGTAGCTTCACATGTTTATAACTCCAGGGGAGGAAGTTAGTATTACTGATGTTGGTTTCTACTCTGTCATCTGAAAAGCCCACCTCACTCAAATAACCACAGAAATCAAAGATGTCCCTGCCCCGCTTTAGGACAATTCATCCATCCCTACTTTCTTTATCAGAGCACTGTCCTTTTGTTCTGAAAGACTGCATGATTAGTTTCTGTCAGCTCCCTATCTGAAAGTTAAGTAGACTTAATCTCTTTTGATCAGAAGTCTAAATTTGTCCATATGTCTTTCTAATATTCTAACGTAACTCCTATCTCCACTGTACTTACACAATTCTGAATACTTAACCATGATATGCATTATACAAATTTGAAGAACATCAATGTGTAAAGCAAAATTACTTTGAAAATGTCAAGTTTTCTTAATAAACGTCATCCTTTCATTAAAGTACTAAAGTGCTTCCCACTTGACAGCAGTGATTGCTTTAAACAACTGGATGAATGGTGAAACATTCTCCAACGCCTCTAATCCTTGCCCTGTCTCAGGAAATACAACACACTCAGCCCTTCACTGTCCACCTCCCCTCTAGGGGACAGAGGACTTAGATCCTCTTCTCCTGGTCAAGAATCCCTGATACTGAAGAACTGGCATTGCCAGCTAGATATTTTGTTGAGCTTTGCCTTTCTATAATTTGACTGTAAAACAACAGATTTTTGCCTTCCCAGATATGTCCTTTTTAAATAATATCTCAATCTGCTTTTTGACCCCTACAGCTCTCTTGTATTTCTCCTTCCTTACAAGATTTTAATACACTTCATTAAGAGGGTAAGACAACCCCTCTGGAGAATCACCAAACTAAAGTATAATTTCTGAATTACCTATCATGATAAAGCTCAATAACTAAGCTTGAGTAAACAATTTTACTCAGTATTCAATTTAAATTGAAGCTTAAGTATTCAATATAAACAGAAGTAAACAGCATCGTTGGTAAAATGAATATTACAATGTTGAGTATATTCTGATTATTAAATTATTTAAACTTCATACTTGAAAACTAATGTAGAGACTTTTTTTTTTTTTAAGTCCGATCATCTTTTATTTATTTATTTTAAAATGTTTTTTCATTTATCTGGCTGTGTCAGGTTTTCTGTCATGTGGGATCTTTGGCTGAAGCACACGGGCTCTTTAGTTGGGTCACGGGGACCCCGGAGCATACACATTCAGTAGCTAGAATGATAATGCATACAGAGCTTTAAAAATAGTTTTGGAGAAAATATGGTACACTTATTCCCAAATTTTAAAAATGATTTTCTGTGCCTAAGTTAAGCAGATTGTAAAGAAAAGACAGAAAGGGTCTCAGATCCAAGATGAAGGGCCCAAATGAAATCACTCAGTGAGATGGAGGCCCACAGCCCCCAACAAGGCACACAGTTTAAAATTTAACACCAGTGGCACCAGGGAGGGGGCCCGCTTCTTTGGCTGTCCTGTCAGTATTCCGCACCGATGCACTTTGCGATGGTGTTCAGCTGGATATTTGAAGTTCCTTCATAAATTGTGCCTTAAAGAAAGGGGAGAAAAGGAACATAAAGGAGTGGAGCCACAGGAAGAGTCTGTACACAAATCAGGTCTGCAAACACCACCTCTGCACTTACTATAAAACTGTACCAGGAACACTATGCAGTGTCCCCTAAATGTGGTATTATTTACAAGGTAATCTTACCTAAGAGATGACAATATTCCACCTGATTTACACATTTCCAGAATCAGTATTAAACAGGTGAGTTTCCCGTTCCTAAACTATCAATGCATAAGCCTGGATGGTTTCCTGGGAATAGGCAGCTTTTATAACTGGCTGAGTTTCTATCTTCCCACCTGGCAGTAGAGCAGTGTAACGCTCAAGCTTGGTTACCCACTTAATGTCTAAAATTAGAACTGAGCTTCCAGCAACAGCATTAAGCCAGTCAAAAATATTAACATTTTTAGTAAAAGAAAAATTAAGACAGTAGAATTTGTTGTGGTTTTACTGAAAGGCCTTCAGAGGCCTTGAGGCATTTAAAAAGACAATTTGATGTTTAAAAAATAATAAATCTACTTTTTTGAAGGAAGAAGTAGTGGGGGAAAAATCCAGCCACAAAAAAAGGAGAGCCAAGAAACATAGTAACTGAAGACTTAAAACTGCCTCTGCCCAGGTGCCAGTAGCAACAACAAAAACATCAAACCAACACAACAGCCTAAAACGCCTAAGAGTCAAATAAAACAAAATAAGTGTTAAAAACTCTATTTACCAATCTTCGCATCTCGGAAATATTTTTCCACAGGGTAACTTTTGGTGTAGCCCACTCCTCCCATCCACTCGATACACTTGCTGGTAATGAGGCCTGCCAGCTACCAAAAAGAAGCACAAATCACGCTGAAACCACATAACTTACACATGACCAACACTAAAACATTCTTAGTAACGTGGATTCACTACCACTGGCAATTGGAAGGAGCGAGGTTATTTTGTAAATTAACATTTCTTCGTCCCAGTCTCTGTACCATTTATGGAAAATTTCCTATTAGTTCATAAAATTCTTAAGAGAATTAGGGTCTTTGTTTTAGACTTGTACACTTGTCGACGGTGTCATTTACTCAGCAAATGTTAACCAAGGGCTTCTTGCATCATCCACTCTGCCAGGGTGCTGACCAGTCACTGCCCTTTGGTCCTGCTGGTCATTCAGAGAGACAGATGTTGAAGCACGATCACCAAAACTGAAAACCTATGGGGCCAGAGAAGAGCCTGCGGGAGGAGCTGCCGTGGTTTAGATGGGGCAATGGGTGAGGAAGGTACAGCCTCGCTGACAACTAAAGGACAAGTCAAAGGACATTTCAAACTGAGGACTGACGCATAGAAAGGCTCCAAGGGGGAAGTGGGTTCATCGACCTCAAAGGCCTGAGGACCAGTGGGCTGGGGTCAGGGTGAGCTGTGAAAAGGGGATGGGTGTGGGCAGCAGTGGGCCTCATGTGATGTGAGCAGTTTAAATAATCTGCTGGCCCCCAAAGGTGTCCCCAGGAGAATCCCCAGAAAGTATAAATGTGCATCACCTACACGGCATAGGAACTTGCAGGCTGGTTAAGTTAAGGGATGATCCCAGGTTATCTGGGCAGGTCCCGTGTCATCACAAGGGTCCTTACAAGGGAAAGAGGGAAGTAGAGAAGGGTGCTGTGACCACAGACACAGGAATATCTAACACACTACACGCTGCTGGCTGTGAAGACGGAGGAAGGGGTCCTGAGTCTCGGAAAGTGAGTGTGTTCTAGAAGCTGGGGAAGAAGAGGAGATGGACTTTCACCCAGAGCCCCCAGGAAGGCAGCTCCACACTCAAATTTCACCCCGTGTGTGTGTGCATGCACACGTGTGCAGACACATGTGTGTGAATGTGTGGGCACGTGTGTGTGTGTGCTCAGTCGCTCAGTCGTGTCCAACTCTCTGCAACCCCATGGACTGCAGCCTGCCAGCTCCTCTGTCCATGGGATTCTCCAGGCAAGAATACTGGAGTGGGTTGCCATGTCCTCCTCCAGGGGATCTTCCTGACCCAGGGATCGAACTCAAGTCTCTGTGCGTCTCCTGCACTGCAGGTGGATTCTTTACCACTGCACCACCCGTGAGGCTCATTTCAGATGTCTTACCCCAGAACTGTGAGATGACAGAACTGTCCTGTCTCTAAATTTTCAGTAATTTGTTCAAAGCAACAATAGGTGAATAAAAAGTTCCCATTTTTTGTGAGGAGTCACTGAAGGGTTTAAAACGAGCATAGCATGGCCTCATGGACACCTTGAAAGGGACACTGGACTGGAGGAAGCCACAGGGACCAACCAGAAGTCAGAAGCTGCCTCCGGTGTTTTGGTGAAGAGGTGGCACGGCTTGGACTAGACGGCTGGTAATAAAAACTAGGGGAGAAAGAAACCAATTCGAGACAAATTGAGGGGCAGAATTCTCATACAGGATGACGGATTCAACAGGGGGTGGGAGCAAAGGAGGGGCGCTGAGGGGACTCAGGTTTGTGAGTGTGCAGGGCGGGAAGGGAGGGTGGCGGTCGGGGGAGGGGGCAGGGTGGGTAAAGCAGAAGCGGATCTGTTAGTCTGGAGCTCAGAAGGGAGGTTGAGGCCCAAGATTAGACCTGGGGACTGAAGGGGTTAAAGAAATATCTGAGGCCAGGGAGTGACTAACACACTGCCGAGCCCTGTGATGCGACCAAGTTTCAGCCCAAGCCCAGCGTGTTACATGCTGAGTACAGTCAACACGAGGATGGTATCTTCCTGCGACTTTCTATTTCACGTTATCTCCAGGGCATTCGCTTCGCCCCAACTTGGAACCACAGCCACGATGCCAGTGTTCAGCTGAGGCCCACCTAGGGGTTTACAGTGGCTTTTCCACCTGACCTGGGTGACTTGGTTTCCACCCGAGAGCCACAAGAACATGGAAACCTTAGACAGTTAAAGCACCTTCCTATGGCAGCTTTACTTTCTTGCATTTCCTGTGTAGGAACTAGAAGGTCCATGTTATTTTACTTGAAAAACAAACAAATGTTCAAGCAATGTTCCTAAATGACAGGCTTAATAAATAAATTTCTTAAAAATTAAAAGACTGCAACCTGAAACTATCACAGCATTGTTAATCAGCTATACTCTAATACAAAATACGTTTTTTTAAAAAAAATCTAAAAGACTGCATTACTCTTGTTTGTTTTACCTCTGACGCATGGTATTTGGCCATAGATGCTTCTTTAATCATCGGCCTCCCAGCCTCTAAGAGCCTCGCAGCATTGTATGTCAGGAGTCGCGCAGCTTCCAGCTGGGTGGCCATGTGAGCCACTTGGTGTTGGAGCCCCTGCAATGGTCAGATCCAATGTAGAGAATCACGGCTTCTGGAAACCCAGCTCGTTGTTAAAATCCCACCTGTATATGGAACACTGACGGACTCAAACATACTTGCCCAAAAAAACCATTCATTTTGCAAAAGTGTTAGTTAGTTGTATCCAACTCTTTTCGACCTCATGGACTGTAGCCCGCCAGGCTCCTCTAGTCCATGGAATTCTCCAGGCAACAATACTGGAGTGGGTAGCCATTCCCTTCAAGGGATCTTCCCAAACCAGGGATCGAACCCAGGCCTCCTGATTGCAGGCAGATTCTTTACCGAGCCACCAGAGGGCAGTTTAAAACCTGCAATCTAAAATCAACCACTCCACATATTGCTTCTGAAAAATTTTTCAAAGTTCATGTAAATTGTTTAATGACTGCTGAGATTTAAAGCCTTCCCTGGTGGCTCAGTGGTAAAGAATCCACCTGCAATGTAAGAGCCGTGGGAGATGCAGGTTTGATCCCTAGATCGGGAAGATTCCCTTGAGGCGGGCATGGCAAACCACTCCAGTATTCTTGCTTGGAGAATCCCATGAACAGAGAAGCCTGGCGGGCTTCAGCCCATGGGGTTGAGAAGAGTCAGATACAAGTGAAGCAACTTAGCATGCATGCGAAGATTTAAAAGATAAATTATCGTAGAATTATGTTTAAAAATGTGAGTGTTATTTTTAATACTGTGTCAAGCACTTGAAACATCTGAAAGAAAGTGAAAGCCACTCAGTCGTGTCCGGCTCTTTGCAACCCCATAGACTGTAGCCTGCCAGGCTCCTCTGTCCATGGAACTCTGCGGGTCAGAATACTGGAGAGGGTAGCTGTTCCCTTCTCCAGGGGATCTTCCTAACCCAGGGATCGAACCCAGGTCTCCAGCATCGCAGGCAGATTCTTTACCATCTGATTCACCAGAGAAGCCCCTTAAAACATCTATTTGATTCCAAATCATCCTAAAGAGTATGTAGTGTTACCTTTATTTTACAGATGA
This sequence comes from Bos grunniens, assembly GCF_055505025.1. NCBI lineage: Eukaryota > Metazoa > Chordata > Mammalia > Artiodactyla > Bovidae > Bos > Bos grunniens. The sequence goes on along the minus strand of NC_141190.1, from coordinate 42,581,643 downwards.
AGCAGCTGAGGTTTGCAGAGGTGATGTAACATGCTCAAGGACTAAGCCAGCAAGACAAAGAACCAACATTCTAACCCAGGATGTCTGACCACAAACCCCAGGCTCTGGAATTTGGAAGCCACGAGGAGGCAGCTCCCAAGTGCTCACCAGTGTATCCTCAGTCATGCCATAACCAGGCCTCAAAGACTACTGTTCTGCCCTTGGAGAAGGTCAATGCAGTCACAAGTATACACACTGAGACCTATTCCTTCCTCCCTGTGCCTCTCCCATTAAAATCCCCGAGAGGATTCCCTTGCGGCTTTGTAACAAAGCTTTTCATTAACAGGAAGACGCGAGTATGGAACAGTAGAAAGATGCTAATAATTACATACCTGAAAATCAAATACCCTTCTGCCAAATTGTTTCCTTTCTTTAATATATGGAATAGTGTAGTCAAAACAGCCTTGAGCCACTCCCAGCATCTGTTAAAAAAAAATCAGAATTTCTTATTTTTTATTAATACTTTATGTTCTTGATTATTCAGGTTACAAACTCTTTTTACAGGCAAATTGAAAAGTTGGGGTAGAGAAAGAACTAGGCATACCAAGATGGTGAGGCATATGTTAATGACCTTCACCCACTGCATTTATAGAACTTAAGTTCTAGTAATTGGGAGAACACTTCCCTGATGGCTCAGAGGGTAAAGAACCTGCCTGCCAATGCAGGAAATACAGGAGACTCAGGTTCCATCCCTGGGTTGGGAAGATTCCCCAGAGAAGGAAATGGCAACCCACTCCACATGCTTGCCTGGGAAATCCCATCGACAGAGGAGCCTGGTGGGCTACAGTCCATGGGGTCGCAAAAAGTTGGATGTGACTAAGCAGGCAGGAAGGCAGGGTGTTCCATCTTTCTCTGTGTTCTATTGCCACCGTCACTAAGCTTAGATTAGGAAGTCATAAAGTCGTGAATCGGGAGAAAATGTGACTAATTTCCTATGAAGAAGAGTATATTTGATTCCAGCATGGAGGCAGACTTTTTGGTGTGGTTATGCCCACTTTTACGGATTCTTCTTCTTTAAGCTTGAGTCTTTAGACGCAAACTAAGCCTCAGAAATTTTATTGCTTCTGAACCTTCTATCTTCTGGTCCATTTCATATATGATCAGGATTAATAAGAGCTTTGGTGCTGGATAAGACTCTTGAGAGCCCCTTGAACAGCAAGGAGATCAAACCAGTCAATCCTAAAGAAAACCCTGAATATTCATTGGCAGGACTGATGCTGAAGCTGAAGTTCTAATACTTTGGTCATCGATTACGATGAGCTGACTCAGTGGAAAAGACCCTGATGCTGGGGAAGACTGAAGGCAGGAGGAAAAGAGGGTGACAGAGGATGAGATGGTTGGACGGCATCACCGAATCAATGGACCTGAGTTTGAGTGAACTCTGGAAGATGGTGAAGGACAGGGAAGCCTGGCACGCTGCAGTCCATGGGGTCACAAAGAGTCGGACAGGACTTAGCGACTGAATGACAAGAACTTCGGTGGGTTGGGTGTCAGGACATAAAAGAGCAGTGTTTCTCAACCCTGACAGCACATCAGAACCATCTGCTGCTGCTGTTGCAAAGTCACCTCAGTCGTGTCCAACTCTGTGTGACCCCATAGACGGCAGCCCACCAGGCTGCCCCGTCCCTGGGATTCTCCAGGCAAGAACACTGGAGTGGGTTGCCATTTCCTTCTCCAACGCATGAAAGTGAAAAGTGAAAGTGAAGTCGCTCAGTCGTGTCCGACCCTCAGCGACCCCATAGACTGCAGCCTACCAGGCTCCTCCATCCATGGGATTTTCCAGGCAAGAGTACTGGAGTGGGGTGCCATTGCCTTCTCCGTCAGAATCATCTAGGGGAACTCAAATAATAAAAATACCAATGTGGGGCCGCCCTGAGCAGTAACCTCTCCAGGACGACAAATGCTCAGCCACCCTCCTTCCCTTGCTGCTTGACTTAGAGCAGATATGAGAGGGACCATTTTCATACTGTTCATGGGGTTCTCAAGGCAAGAATACTGAAGTGGTTTGCCACTCCCTTCCCCAGTGGACCACATTTTGTCAGAACCCTCCATCTGCCTGGCCTGCTGCAGTCATGGGGTTGCAGAGTTGGACACGACTGAGTGACTGAACTGATGAGAGGGACCATAAAGCTAAGAGTCTATCCAGTACTCGGGGTGAGTCCTTCAAAGCATAGCACTTCTTTCTGGGGTGACGAAAATGTTCTAGGATAAGAGTGGTGACCGCTAAGCAACATTGGGAATATAACACATGCTACTGAATTATTCACTTTAAAATGATTAATTTTGTTACACAAACCTCACCTCAATAAATTATTTTCAATGATGGAAAAACAAACAAACAAACACTGTGAGGGTCTAGCAACCAAACCCAAACCCTGGGCGTGGGATGGAAGGGGGAGGGAGAGTGGGCCTGAGCACCAGCATTCTGAAAACTCTTTAATGATTTAATGCACAGCGAGAGTTGGGGACCACTGACACAGAGATGCCAGTAAAAATATCAGTGTATACATTTGAGGAACAAATCAGGATATGGTGGCAGTTATAGCTGGACTGTCTCATTGCCATCCCCATCTCCACAAGAACTGAATGAATCTGAGCTTAGAAACTGTTTCTACATTTCAACATTAGGTAGCTGTTAAATCACTATCTAATTACATCAAACCATGTAGGTTTTAGAAAAAGGAAAAAGAAAATCAATAGTTAAGCTTTGGGGGGAATTGCCCACAAACTTATCAATATTTCATTAGTGTTCATTCAAATTTTTCCTCAGCCTTTTACTTTGAACTTTCTGGAGGATGGAATATTATGCACCATTATATTAAGGACAAAACCCAAACCAAGTCAAAACCCCCAAAGCAAATTAAAATGAAGCAGCAACTCACTGTACTTTCAGCTGTGAGAGAAGATGCTGCTGCTAAACTCTTACAACTAAAGTTCACAGGATGTCAACAATATAGTTTATGGACACAAATTGTAGTGATCACTTGTCAGGCAACAGAGGCTTTTCCAAAACAGTGTACAATGTTCACTATAAATAATGAAAAACTAAAATTCTTTATAACTACAGAGTTTTAAGGATGGACGCCTTCAGTTCAGTTACAGGTGCCTCCCTCTCTAAAAGGCATTCACAGTATTAATCAAGAAATAATAACTACCAGATCTTACTCTTTGTTTCTCTTTTTTCTGACCTTAACTTTTAATTAGGTTATATGATAACCTGGAGTAATTAGACTAAAGCCCAGGCTGTGTATTTACTGCCAGCCATCTTATTATTTATGTGTCTGGGAAGAACAAAATCCAATGCTATAGTTTTTAATGCCATATCTGATGAAGCTGAATCACAGGAAAAACTTTAAAATGAAAAGATAAGCCAGTTCTCCTGACTGATATGTTATTTGTGCTTTGTGGGAAATATGGGTTAGGTTTTGAGCTAAGAATATTTTATTAGCAGATTAACAGTAGTGAAGAAAAATCTAGAGTAAAATTATAATTTAACTACTCCAAATAGTTGATATATGCAGTATCTTCAAAATCTAAAAGCTGTATGTTTTTGAGTTCTGAATACTCATTGATTAAAAGTTAATATGTTACAAAAATGAATTCATAAAACCAAAGATTTCACTTTGTGATTCTAGAAAGCAACTGGTGTCATCTAATAGAAAAATTTAATATGCTATTTAAAGGGCAAATTTGGTTTAAAAAAATTGAATTGTTCTTATCTTATATATCTGTTTAATTGTTGCCATTTTATCTCTAAGTGCCAGGGCAAAAATTTGTTTGCTTTTCACATGCAAAACATTAAGTAAAAATCTTTCATTATCTACAGAGACTCTCACTACACATTAGACTGTAACGTCTTCCTTTTTTCTGAAAGATTTATTTACTTATTTTAAATGTTTATTTATCTGGTTGTGCTGGGTCTTGGTTGCGGCACCCGGGATCTTGGATCTCCCTTGCGGCACGTGCGCTCTGCAGCTGTGGCTCGTGCGATCTGGTTCCCCAACCACGGGTCAAACCCGGGCCCCTGCACTGGGAACATGGAGTCAGCCACTGGACTGCCAGGGAAGTCCCCTGAATGTTACTTGTTCTTCATTTTTAAAATTGCAAAATGAATTGCATGCTTTGAAAAGTTGATTTTCAAAAAAGAAATACCACATTTAATCTACAATGTACTTAAGTTATCGATCCAGGTATTAGATAATACTTTAATGCTCTCAAAGCAGAAAAAAACTGTTAGCTCTAAGCCACTGTTTGGGTCTCAGGACATTACATAATTGACCAAAGCGGAATTTTAAAGAAATCACAGCCAGAAGCTATTCTTTTGCTTCATGGAAGGGAAGGGCGCCATCTTGTGTTGAAGAGCTTCCAAATACTCACTGGTTTTACTGATTTTTTTTTTTTTTTTTTTACATTTTAATTGACTGTGTGTGGAAGAATCAAGTTAAAGGGTAAAATCTGACTAACCTGTGCAGCGATTCCTATTCTGCCTTCATTAAGACTCCCGATGGCATACTTATAGCCGTGCCCAACTTGCCCCAGGATATTTGTTTTTGGAACCTGAAAAGAAAAATGTGCAGTTATTTCTCAATTTAATTTGCCATAATTCATTTTGATTATATATTTTTAAATGCACATATACTCTTAGTTTCTGTGATAACACTCTAGCATAGTATTCATTAAATTCCAAGAAAATTGTCCAGTATGTCTCTGAAACTCCTTCTAAACTGCTTCCCACGCACTCTCAGGGGGATAGAACTCAAGTCCACGCTGTTCACTACTGCATCCTCCAGAGCCTAGCACAGACATCTTTTGAATCTAGAAGAATGAAATCTCATACAATTAATCAACAACATAAATGAATAACAATTTCTGCCCACCCCCCCCCACCCCCCCCGAACTCTTACTTGTATGCTACAGTGTGAGATAAACTATCAGGAATAGCAGAAAACGTGGACGGGTTGTCAGCCTCTCTTCCGTTTAGACTATTACTGTGAAAAAATCAACGGAGGGGTGTGTGTGGACACGTGCATGTGGACACAAGATAAAGCAGGAGTGAAGACACAGATTACACCGTTTACTGACTAGGAGCAATAAAAAAAATACACTTGGTAGAATTCCCTGGTGGTCCAGTGGTTAGGACTCTGTGTTTTCACTGCTGGGGGCACAGGTTTGATCCCTGGTTGGGGAACTAAGATCTCACAAGCCGTGTGGCATGGCCACAAAAATAAACCTGCTTTATGGATAGCAGGAGAGAAATTAAAAAAAATACACTTAGCTTCTTAACATGAGCAGTTAGGAGACAAGAGTGGGCAGCGTGGGGAAAGCAAAGGGAGATGAGGAGAAGAAAGAGAGCTGGGGTGCAGCAGGGAGGCTCACACGACCCCATAAGGACACCCCAGGAGCACATACACAGTCACCAGGGAGCCAAAAAGGCGACATTCTCACCAGCGGCAGCTGATGGATCGCACCCTGCCCTACCTCAGTCAGGTCTAAAGCACCCCATCCCAGTCATCGCTTCTTTTTTTTTTCAAGACTCAGCTCTCACCTGCGGTGGGGCTGCCTGGCTGTTTTCCACTCTTCCTGGGCAACAGCCCCACCTTGTGGCCTTGCTGTGGGCTTCCTCCTCCGAAGCCATGTTTGGTGCACAAGTAACAGGTTGCTAAACTATGAATGAGATGACTTTTCTGGGTTGGCACTTGAGACCAGCGGCTGGGCAGACAGGGTTTCAACCTTGGTCTCAACGCTTGTGAGAAGCACACTGAGGTCATGACCTCAACTAAGATCACTGTTCAAGAGGTTTACAAAATACTCTCCTGTGTAGGACTAATAATTTTGATACCTTACTCGCAACTATACATACAGGCAGAGCTTATTCCTTGTCTAAGATACCCACCTTGACATTTTCAAATGTGACTGGGCAGGTGGAAGATGCTCTGATTCCCAATTTGTTCTCTGGTTTCCCTACATGAAGGCCCTCGGTATCACCATCGACCAAGAAGCAGGTAATTCCTTTATACCCCTGAAATGCAGATTTAAAATGCTATCACCACTTGGACTGAGAAGATCTCTTGTTTCCAAAGGGCTCAAAGTAAACAGAAAACTGACAGCAGACTTCAGCACTAATTACTAATGAACTCAGAGCTGCACCATGTGTGTTATGAAACCAGAGTGGTGCAAGTAGATTCAAAATCAAGAACTTCACACTTTCAGAAACTACTGTTGCTATCAAAATTATTAAGCAACACAAAAGTATTACATGATTAATTAATTCCCCATCTTACATTTAACTTTATAAGTTTCAAAATTTTATTAAATGTTACCCTAGAGAAAAAACAAAAGCAATCTTTACCATTTTGCTATATGTCTATTTTTCAACAGAATGTGTGCATGCGTGCTCAGTCATGTGCAACTCTTTGCAACCCCAGAGACTGTGGCCCACCACACTCCTCTGTCCATGATGGATACTCTAGGCAAGAAAACTGGGTTGCCATTGTGTCCTCCAGGGGATCTTCCAGACTCAGGATTGAACCCGTGTCTCCTGTGACTCCTGCATTGGCAGGCGGATTCTTTACTCCTGAGCCATCTGCGAAGCCCTTTTTCTTTTAAATAAGAAGAAGCCCTTCTTATTTTAAGAATGTAATAAAACACTCTTAAAAATAAATGTGCTAGAAAAACAATTTAAAAAAATAAATGTGCTACGGGACTTCCCTGGCTGTCTATAGTAAAGGCTTCACCTTTCAATGTAAGGGGTGTGGGTTCAATTCCTGGTTGGGGAGCTGAGATCCCACAAGCCTCCTGGCCAAAAAATAAAACAGAAGCAACACTGGAACAAATGCAAAAAAACTCAAAATGATCCACATCAAAAATAAATAAATGTACTAAATAGCTACTTAAATTCATTATTAAACAGAAAATCTGAAATTCTATAAAATTTAAGATTTTAGCCTCCTATCTAACAGATTAGGAGATTAATTAAATGGTCCTCCATGTAGCTAAAATTTATTGTTAATTGTAATATTTGTTTTAGGAGGTTAGTAAATAAGTGGATGAAAAGATGTCAGCTGTCTAACCTTTCCAATTCTGAGGAGAATGGAGAATTTAAGACTAAGTCCTAAGAAGAAAATGCAAGTAAAGAAAAGAAACAAAGAGAAAAGATGAGGGGCAATGGCTAGCACGTTTTTCTTCAAACTTACAGCAGAAAAGTCTGCATTTGCCATCACCACGAACAGCCCAGCAATCTCAGCACTGCTAATCCACATCTTTGACCCATTGATGATGTAATAATCTCCCTTTTTATCAGCTCTGGTCTTCATAGCAAATGAATCGCTACCTGCTCCAGTCTCTGAAATGCAGATACTTGATGCCTACACATGTGAGGAAAAAATTCCAAATTAAGACCTGTATTTATATTCTGCATAACAAATACCCACTTACAGCAAAATCAACACTTGAAAATCAAAAACTTCTGGCTACTTCCAAAAGCCTGTATGTATCGAAATAGTAACAGCATTCTGACAGCATTATTTCCCAAAATACATCCCACTATTTGTCTAGGTCAAACTTAAAGATCTAAGCACACATATTCAAAGTTACATTTCATTAAACTGGTTTTCATAATTGCAATGTAAATGAAACCATCAATCAAAACAATAGATATAATTAGGCCCAAAAGAGAAATAATTTAGTTGTGCAAAGGTAATTCTCTAAATTTTCCGAGTGTATTTTTCTAGTGTGTATTAGCCACTCAGTCATGTCCAACTCTTTGCGATCCCATAGACTGTAACCCACCAGGCTCCTCTATCCATGGAATTCTCCCAGCAAGAATACTGGAGTGGGGTGTCATACCCTTCTCCAGGGGATCTTTCTGATCCAGAGATCCAACCCAGGTCTCCTGCATTGCAGGCACATTCCTTACCGTCTGAGCTCATTAATTTATTGAGCATTGCTTGAGTAATTAGTGGTGCTGTGTTGTGGTCTTAAACAGAAAAGCCAACACTGTAGCTACTTTTCTCCTGAAAACATCCTACATTTAGACAAGATCAGATCCATTTCAACAACTCATGTCAACTCACCTTTTCTGTAGCTAGCTTGGGCAAATAGGTAGCCTTCTGTTCTTCTGTTCCGTATTTTCCAATCATCCTGTTAATTAATGTGTTCTGAATGTCACATACCAGAGCCACAGATGCATCAACTTTGGCTAACTCCTCTATCACTAGGACAGAGGAAAAAAATGAAGCTCCTGTTCCTCCATATTTTGTGTCAATTTCAATACCCATCAACTAAAGGAAAAAGAAGGAAACATACATTAAGAAAGCTATTTTTTATATGGGACAATTTCTTGCAAGAATGAGTTCAGAAATAATTTGTAATTATATATGTTCTTGATTTTTAAGTTCTGTATGCATATATTATTTTTATTTGGTATGGCTCTATCCCTCTAAGTAACAAAAAAAAAATCTATAACAAACAGGAAAATCTATAACAGAAATATATTTTCAAAAGATAAAATGACATGCTAGAACTATCAACTATTTGCTTTTGGGATCTAAAAAACAAAAATAAGAGACCTTGACCCTTTAAACTGAGATAATAATTGAATGAATAACTGAATGGCCATTCCTTTTGGGGCCATTTCAGCAAGTTCAGATGGTTAGCAGACCACATGTGGTCTAGTGTTTTCTAGAATCACACAAGATAAGGCCCAGGTGCCTGACAATCGTGGTCAAAACTGCTCAAGGCTTTTCAGTAACTGCCTGACTATTCAGTAACCAGTCTTCAGTCTGGAACATGAAACATCCACAATATTCTGTTTTTTAAGTGTCCTTGTTTCAGCAAGAGAATGTGTGCACATGTAATTCAAGACCCAAAACTGTGTATACTCTGACTTCTCTTCACATAGAATAAATCTGCCTTTTACTAAGGTGGGTGGGGGGAGACACAAAGCTGTGACCAGGCAAAGAGGAATGCTTCTCTCTGCCCTCTCCAGGTAGTAGGGAGTTGCACGTGCTGCAGCCAGGGTATGGCTGTTATGTTTTTAGCTGATGGCAAACTTAGCTGATAGGAAGTGAGAACCATAAAGGGGAGGATAGAAAAGCTGAGCAAACCAGCAATGATGTTCTATGAGGAAGAATTCAGGACTGGGAGGTGCCTGAAGGCTGACAGAGGCGTGAGAATATTAGACTATCGTATCTTTAACAGCTGTCAGAGACACTGCTTCTCTAAAAAGGTCACCGATGGACATATTTGTCAATTATCTTGGCAGGTGACCTCTGTAGAGGTCAGAAGTTAGGAGTCACGTGAGGTTGAGAATAGCTGATGCAAGATGTGAAATGAAGCAGACCCCCCAAGGGGTGTGTGACAAGCAGGCAGGAGTGACTGTGATGTGGCAGGCAACCTGTCGCTGCAGATGACCCTGCCTGCAAGAACTACCCCCTCACGAGAGCGAAGCTCAAACTGTGGGACCCCAAGACCTCTCAGAGAAGCCTTGAGGTTCTGTAAATGGACCTGGCTGAGAAATGGATGCTTTCTGAACCACTGTGACTTCACATAAGATTCTATTTTCCCAACAGTTTCGCTGCTAAAAGAAAGCTGAAAAACTACTACTATATGGTATTAAAAAAAAAAAAAAACTAGTATTATTTGAACAGTAAGAAATAAAACAATTACTGGAAAAGGTTAATTTTCAAACAGGATAACTGGTTAAGATTTAAGCCAATGGCTCTGAACTAATAGGGACTATTAGTTCTGGAACAGCCTTGTGTGCTAAGTTGCTAAGTGTCTGACCCTGTGCAACCCCATGGACAGTAGCCCACCAGGCTCCTCTGTCCATGGGATTCTCCAGGCAAGGATACTGGAGTGGGTTGCCATGCCCTCCTCCGGGGGATCTTCCCAATGCAGGGATCCAACCTACATCTCTTTTACCACTACATTGGCGGGCAAGTTCTTTACCACTAGCGTCACCTGGGTAGCCTTGCATGTGTGTGCTTAGTCGCTCACTCATGTCCAACTCTTGGTGACCCCATGGACTATAGCCCAGCAGGCTCTACGGGGATTCTGCAGGCAAGAATACTGGAGTGGGTTGCCATGCCTTCCTCCAGGGAATCTTCCCGACCCAGGGATCGAACCCAGGCCTCCCACACTGCAGGCAGATTCTTTACCAGCTGAGCTATCAGGGATAGTCTTAGTATTAAAAAAAAAAAAAAAAAAAAAAAAAATCTTCCCACCCATACAGAAGGAAGAGATGAAGAGTCCGGTGATTCTGAAATGTTCTCCGTGGGGCTCCCATGCTGATAACCTCTCCCTATACTCACAGTCAGAACATTTCTATTTTATCTATTTTATATACTGTGCTTCTATTAAAGCACCATGAGTTTCCAATTAAAAAGTTGGAAATTGGTTGCCCGGGTTAACTCTGATGGATGCCAGATGCGAACCTCTTGCTTTAGGTTTCCTACATACACAGAGATTCGGGTAGATGCTCTGGTGTGAAGCTTTGCTAAAGCAAGGTTTCGTAACCTTGGCGTTGCTGAGCTGGATAATTCTGTGTCTCAGCAGGCCATCCTGTGCACTCTGCAATGTTCGGCCTGCATCTTACTAGACGTCACAGCACACCTAGTTGTGACTACCACATCTTCAGACGTTGCCAGATGTCCTCTGGGGAACAAAAATAGCCCCCAGTTGAATACCACTGGTCTGAAGAAATCACTCTTGCTTCTAACATTTTACTTAGAAAGCACCGGTATTTCTAAATTTTTTTTAACTAGGCTCTCAATCTGAAAGAGAAGTCACATAATTCTGACTAGGAAATCATGCCATCATTACCATTCCTAAATTTAAAAGTATGCATACATTTTAACACTGGAAGGTATTTATGAAAGTTTGAAATTAAAATAATCATTAATTATATACCCCTTGTTGAAATAATCCTTGTATTATGGATTTTTCCATTTTTGAATCTTCATCCATTTTTGAAACAAAAGGAGCAACTTGTTCCTGGGCAAATTTTTTAACTGTAGGGGAAAAAAAATACTAGTAAGTCTTTATCTTATAAATCTGGCATGTATTAATTTAAAAAAAAGAAAAAAGGAGGACTTAAAATTAATGACAAAAATCCCATTCACAAACTTAGGAGAACGCCTCCCCCAGTCCTGTCGCAGGCCGTGTGATCGCATACCAAAGGCCACGTGACCCGAGGAGACCTGCGGTGAACCCGGGTTCACTCACCTGCGCTCTTTATCATCATCTCCTCATCCGTAAATGTTTGCAGAGGGGCAAGAGGTGGTCCATTGCTTGTCGCTTTGAGCTGAGCTTCTGACTGAGAAGAATTTAGGGCATGAGGAGGAGTTTTCCAGGAAGACAAGCAGCTTGGGAAGTTTCTTCGTAGCTGTGGGAACAGTCGCCATTGAGTGGGGAACACACGCACGCGCTCGAGGGCAGAAAAGCACGTCGAGAGGAGGGAACGTCAGCTGCTTTGGGAGTTACCTTTACAAACCCACCCTTTGTAACTTCTTTCAGCAAAATAAGAGAGATTGGCCTGGCGCGTTAAGATTCACCATCCTGTGACCAAAAACCCAAGCTGGGTTATCCAGGAAGGAGCTGTTCTAAAGGAACACGTCTCCCCACATAATTACTTCTTCCCTTTGAGGAAACAGAACGTTCCAGGTGGAACTCATTCTTCAAAGGACATGTTTCTGTAACTTCTTGGCTAGGAAAACTGGACTCTAACAGTACTGACTGACTACAGTGAAGAGAATTCTCTCGTGGGGCAGGGATGTGTGAGGGCCCGGGGACAGCTGAGGGAGCTGAGTGTCCCAGTTGCCCTGCCTGGCTGCAAGAAGCTCTGCTTTTTGGGTTTCTGTGGCCAGTGTTTTTTTTTCCTTCAGCTTCTCATTAATTAGTACCAGAAGATACAGGTTAAGAAAACAGGCTCCAGAGTCCAAAAGAACTTGTGTCAGTCTGGCTGCTTATGTGATCTTGAAGTAAAAAGTGAAAGTCACTCAGTCATGTCCAACTCTTTGTGACCCCATGGACTATACAGTTCATGGAATTCTCCAGGACAGAATACTGGAGTGGGTTGCCTTTCCCTTCTCCAAGGGATCTTCCCAACCCAGGGACCGAACTCAGGTCTCCGGCATTGCAGGCAGATTCTTTACCAGCTGAGCCACAAGGGAAGCCTAAGGATACTGGGATGGGTAGCCTGTCCCTTCTCCAGCAGATCTTCCTGACCCAGGAATCGAACTGGGGTCTCCTGCATTGCAGGCGGATCTTGGGCAGGTGGTTTTTAACCTCTCTGTTAAAATCCCTCAGTCTTAGTTTTCTTCGTTGTAAAAATAAGGAAATAACCTTTGGAAAATAAGGATAATAACCTTGTGGAAGCAATCCACATCAAGGGTCTAACATGGTACCCACTGTATAGTAGGAGTTCAACAAATGGTAATGACCAACTCTCCTTGGATCCCTAAGAACACAGCAGTGGTGCTCTAAGAGAAGCAGTTAGGGTTGTAACTCAGGGAAACTGCAAGCCTAGCCCCTCCTGCCCGTAGTGTGTCCCCCTGTCACAGGGTCCCAAGTTCTTCAACTTCTGGTCAACAATGGATTTGTTGTTGACCAGAAACAGAGAGAGACCATCCGATTTCAATGAAAAGAAAAGAGAGAGAGACACCATCTGATTTCAAGTGCTTGTTATAAGTCTGTTTTCATGTCTGCATCTCCATTGCTGTCCTGGAAGTAGGTTCATCAGTGAAGTGAAAACGAAGTGAAGTCGCTCAGTCGTGTCCAACTCTTTTCGACCCCATGGACTGTAGCCTACCAGGCTCCTCCGTCCATGGAATTTTCCAGGCAAGAGTACTGGAGTGGGTTGCCATTTTTTCCAGGGTATCTTCCCGACCCAGGGATCAAACCCGGGTCTCCCGCATTGCAGGCAGACTCTTTACCCTCTGAGCTACCAGGCTCATCAGTGCCGTCTTTCAGTATTCCGTAGGCATGTGTTAAGAGGGTGGGGCGAATTGAGAGAATACCGTGGAAACAGATGCATTACCGTAAGTAAAGTAAATAGCAAGTGGGAATTTGCCATGTGACACAGGGAGCTCAACCCAGTGCTCTGTGACAACCTAGAGGGGTGGGATGGGTGGAGGTGGGAGAGGGGTTCAGGAGGGAGGGGACATATGTATACCTGTGGCTGATTCATGTTGATGTATGGCAGAGGCCAAAAAAATATTATAAAGTAATTACCCTCCAATTAAAAAAGAAAAAAAAGAGTACATAGGATATCTAGTATCACCTCTACCTGGGAAGAACCCAGAAAATGCTAGGCAGATGGAGGTAAAGAGGATGAGAAGGAGCACAGACAACCGTGGCTTGGGATGCAGGGAATCGGACGTCGGGTGTAGGGGTATTAAAAGATAGGAAGTTAAATAAATGGATAAGTGTAAATTGCATATGTGAAGAAATTATATGAAGATACCATTCAACCACACTATAATTACACAGCGTGAATTATATTGCTATGTAAATTATACCTCAGTGAAGCTGTTAAAAAAAATTAGTGTTTTCCTTTCGGCCAACAAAAATTAACAGAATATACTCAAGATCTGCCAAATGCCTGAGAGCACATTGGGACAGAATTCACCAGTTCTGAGAAGCTGAGGGCACTGTCAGGACAAGACAGAGTTCATGGAACAGGCAAGAAACAAAGTCAAGCTTTGCAAAATTAAAAAGCAAATGTAAAGTTGAGAAAAAAAAAAAAAGCAAATTAGGCAATCTGACTATGCCCCAAGGCACAGCCAGCCCCCATTAAAAATACAGAGGAAGGAGTAGCACTTTCACACACAAAAAAACCCCGGGGGACCAAATTCTTCTTAAAACCTGGAGAGAGGGGTCTCTCCAAGACCACCTGTTGTCAAAAGGGAAGGGCTCCTATAGAGTACATTTAACCACTCCTATTGCTGTCAAACTGCAGGGGATATCTAGTTGGGTACATTTGTCCAGACTCAAGCTTTTTCCCTCAGAAACCCTGCAGGTCATGAAATATATACAGAAATATATACAGAAAATAGTATACCTGTAAGCCAGAAGCTCTGAGATACCTGTTCAAAAGACAGGCACCATCAGACAGCTAAGTAAAATGATTTAGTGGGTTGGGTCCTATTTGAAGCCTTATGGGAACTTGGAAACACTCTTGTTCCCTTGCCTGACATAGTTCTTGACAACAGTCTGACTCTTGATACTCTTCTGACAGAACAACTACTTCCTGCTGCACTTGGATCAATGTGCCAGAACAGATAAAAGTTAATATTAAGGAAACACAAGCCTAGGCTGTATATTGTCACCCTGCTTATTTAACTTATATGCAGAGTACATCATGCGAAATGTCGGGCTGGATGAAGCACAGGCTGGAAACAAGATTGCCGGGAGAAATATCAATAACCTCAGATATGCAGATGACACCACCCTTATGGCAGAAAGTAAAGAGGAACTAAAGAGCCTCTTGATATCAGAAAGTGAAAGAGGGGAGTGAAAAGCTGGCTTAAAACTCAACATACAGAAAACTAATATCATGGCATCTGGTCCCATCACTTCATGGCAAATAGATGGGGAAACAATGGAAACAGTCAGAAACTTTATTTTCTTGGGCTCCAAAATCACTGCAGATGGTGATTGCAGCCATGAAATTAAAAGACACTTGCTCCTTGGAAGAAAAGCTATGACCAGCCTAGACAGTATATTAAAAAGCAGAGACATTACTTTGCCAACAAAGGTCTGTCTAGTCAAAGCTATGGTTTTTCCAGTGGTCAAGTATGGATGTCAGAGTTGGACTATAAAGAAAGCTAAATGCCGAAGAACTGATGCTTTTGAACTGTGGTGTTGGAGAAGACTCTCGAGAGTCCCTTGGACTACAAGGAGATCAAGCCAGTCCATCCTAAAGGAAATCAGTCCTGAATATTCATTGGAAGGACTGATGCTGAAGCTGCAATTCCAATCTTTGGTCATCTGATGTGAAGAACTGAGTCATTGGAAAAGACCCTGATGCTGGGAAAGATTGAATGTGGGAGAAGGGGATGACAGGGGATGAGATGCTTGGATGGCATCATCAACTTGATGGACAGGAATTTGAGTAAGCTCCAGGAATTGGTGAAGGACAGGGAGGCCTGGCAGTCCATGGGGTCACAAAGAGTCGGACACGACTGAGCAACTGAACTGAACTGAACTGCACAAGTCCAGGCAGAGAGGTGTCAACTGAACAAGCCCAGGTGATACTGCCTCCCTTATCAACATTAAGGAAGACCAAAGTTAACCAGGTTCCTTCTCTTTCTAGGTCCTTCAATAGCTATTGCTCTCCTTTATATCCCTTGCTTGTTTAACCTTTTGGTTAAGTTTGTGTCCTTTTGGCTCCAACAGCTTGATGTAAGGCTCATGATGGCTCAAGGAACTCAGCCCATTCCAGTGGAGAGTGGCCCAGGTCCCTATAGGTCCTTGGAACAGTCATCGAGGGACTTCTATACCTCTAGGGTCTGCGGTCCCTGTCTAGCAGGAGGAAGTTTCAGAAGAAGAGACCTTCAGCATCTTAAGAACAACAATGTAGAGTCTCTCAGTGGGGAATGAGACAGGTCTGGGATCTGGGACCCTTTGCTGCACTGCTGCAAAGCTTATACCTGAACAACCTCTCCTCCAGCAAGAAAATACAAAGAAACTAAATGGGATGAAAAATAACTGCCTGCATGAGCAGTTAGGGCAGATTCTGGGCAAAAGATACAAAGAGACCAAAAATCCCAACTGCCGTGTCTGAAGAGCCTGGAGCAAAAGCATGCCGCAGCACACACCACTTAAGGGGTGGGCAGACCACCTAAGCAAGCCACCCTCCTACCTGAGCCCTGGACACGTCCCTACCCTTTCCCATATAAGGAACAAGCGCAGCCTTCCTTGGGGGGCAGAGCAAGCAAGGGAACCTGTTGGTTTGTTCTCATACACCCCTACCCTGCAGCAGGAGTCCCAGTAAAGCCTGGCCTGAAAAAAAAAAGCATATGTAGTAATATATTGCAATATATTCTGTTAATAGCTTTGAGTGCTCACTGAAAAACTTATTGATAAAAAGAGGAAAAAAGAAACAAGAGTCACCATGTCTGACATCACTGTTAATCTTGCCTACATATGGGTTAGTCTTTGCAGTTCTGTGCCTAAGAGTACATGCGGTCTGCTCTGGGTTCTCCTGGGGAAAAGAAATACTGGCCAGTCAGGGGAAAAAAAAAATGTGTCCATCTCAATTTTTCTAGCTGATTCTGTTTTGAGAATTAGGAGACAGACAATTCAGGGCAAAGTTGCATGGACCTTTTTTTTTCCTCATTAAAAGACAGAGCTGAGACATGAAAACTTGGGTCTAGATAAAAGGTAGGGGGAAGACACCGCTTTTTTCCTGTTTAAACAGACGACAAGAATGAAAACACAGGACAAGAAGGAGTGAAGTAAGAAATGCAAATATGAAGGGGCCCCCCATCTGACTTCTCCGGGGGTGGGGCAGGGGAGTGTTGCTAAGCAGCAGAAGGAGACAGAGTGACCAGCAGTAGCAGGCACAAGGAGGGAAGAAGAGTGGGAGAAGGGGAGCTGGAGGTGAGTGTGGGTGCCCTTCTGGTCAGTGGCCTGATGGGGCCCTCAATCTATATTTGAAGGAATCAAAGAATGGGCCAAGCTACGTTCTCCACAGAATGCTCGGGCATCCTGCCTATTGCACGTCAAAAGCGGTAATACACTGCCCACATTTCTTATTTCTAGGGGAGATTTGCTTCACTAAACCCACTACAGAACTCACTGTACATCACCTTTCTACCAAAGCTGATCTTCAGCAGAAAACCCAGCACTGAGAAACTTAAGATGCCAGGGGGTCTTACTGCATCCAGTTTTCCCTGCTGACACAATTGTGACCCCCTTAGTCTCAATATTGCTACTGATAAAGTATATGACTGTCCAACCCATAGCAGTTACTTTAGACACAAGATAACAGGGGCAAATGTACTTTTAAGAAGTGGTGTACAAGTATAGGAGATTACTGAAGATATTCATCATAAAATAGTGGCTGTATATGCTAAGTGAATGGAATCCATTATAAACTAAAGCATTGAAAGATAACACCTCTCCTTTTAGGCAGAAAAAAAAAAAAGATTTCCTTTTAATACAGCAGTTCTTAATAAAGGAGATGTCTCCTTGCCTTGCCTTTAACAGCTCAGCCCAAGGTTTCCACGATGATTTTCGACTGCCCCCTGCCCTTCAGTGTTGACCTCAGCCTCTGCAATTTGGTGTCCACTCCATCAAAATGATTTTCCACGGTTATAACCCATTGCACCATATCATCACATTTTTTTGTATAGAGCAGCAATTGCTAGCTGAATGGAATAATGGTTATTTATGCCTTGCCAAATACTTTTTGAAGCTTGAGTCTGATCTGTTTCCTACTCAACCGCCCAGAGTTCTGCTGCACTCAGAAGTACTAATGATCAAATCTGGGGTCTGCAGGCTCCTATGGGCAGAACAACAAAGCCCATGAACACAGATGGGGGGGAAACTATATTTTATTTCACTAACCTCTAACTGGAATATTAGAGATTATGCTAATATTTGATTCAGTTCAGTTCAGCTGCTCAGTCGTGTCTGACTTTTTGCGACCCCATGAATCACAGCACGCCAGGTAATGCTAATCAGAGAAATCAGCATTCTTTGATCATGAATGTTGGCAACAAGTTACAGTCGTTATCATCTGTGACTGTCACCAAATCACAGATACCTTTACATCTGTTGAAATATTGTTGGGGGCTCATCACCACTTCAAAACTATACTTGTTATCCAAACTTCTGTCAGGTCTTACTTAAGAAGCACATATTCTTCTTTCGCAACATAAGGTATACGTATCACTTTTATGGTAACTGATTTCCTTTGTGATCCTATATATTTTATGCATTTTAAAACATTTTGAGAAAAGGTCTATATACCCAACTACATTGCTGTCTACCTTCCACAAACAGCACAAAAAAGCTTAAGAAGGCCCAACTGCCGAGTGTTCTGGCGAAACTTGTTTAACTCATCGAGTGAATCGCAGCCCTTCTCAGCTACGTTCTAGCTAACAAAGTGGTGTTGGAAACATCCTTCAAGTGTTTCGGTCAAGAAGCTTTCACACGTCTGAAAGGTAAAAAGGAAGACAGAGGAGAGGTCTTTTCCAAGGACACGATCGGGTATAACAAGACCTTGCAGCCTAGTAGCCGGTCCCCTCCACTGTGCCCTCCTGACTCTCCTCATTGAACATGTGCAAAAATCTTTTTTTGTTTTTAATTCCATTAAGCATCAGACTTCACAAGAGTTCATTCCAACCAGTTTTTCTTGTTTTAACTTCTGACAATGAGAAACCTGACTATGGGCTCATGATCTAGGACGAATTTGCTTACTCAAACATAAAACATACCTGAAATCATTCAGAACAAACTACACCATGAGAATCAAATTAATCAGAGTGCTTGAGACCAGTTCTGTCTTTAGCCCCATGTACCCAGTCAAAGCCTTTGACTGTGTGGATCACAATAAACTGTGGAAAATTCTGAAAGAGATGGGCATACCAGACCACCTGACCTGCCGCTTGAGACATTTATATGCAGGTCAGGAAGCAACAGGTAGAACTGGACATGGAACAACAGACTGGTTCCAAATAGGAAAAGGAGTACATCAAGGCTGTATATTGTCACCCTGCTTATTTAATTTATATGCAGAGTACCTCATGAGAAACGCTGGGCTGGAAGAAGCATAAGCTGGAATCAAGATTGCCAGGAGAAATATCAGTAACCTCAGATATGCAGATGACACCACCCTTATGGCAGAAAGTGAAGAGGAACTAAAAAGCCTCTGATGAAAGTGAAAGAGGAGAGTGAAAAAGTTGGCTTAAAGTTCAATATTCAGAAAACTAAGATCATGGCATCTGGTCCCATCACTTCATGGGAAATAGATGGGGAAACAGTGGAAACAGTGTCAGACTTTATTTTTTGGGGCTCCAAAATCACTGCAGATGGTGACTGCAGCCATGAAATTAAAAGACGCTTACTCCTTGGAAGGAAAGTTATGACCAATCTAGACAGCATATTCAAAAGCAGAGACATTACTTTGCCAACAAAGGTCCGTCTAGTCAAGGCTATGGTTTTTCCTGTGGTCAGGTATGGATGTGAGAGTTTGGACTGTGAAGAAAGCTGAGCGCCGAAGAATTGATGCTTTTGAACTGTGGTATTGGAGAAGACTCTTGAGAGTCCCTTGGATTGCAAGGAGACCCAACCAGTCCATTCTAATGATCAGTCCTGGGTGTTCATTGGAAGGACTGATGCTAAAGCTGAAAGTCCAATACTTTGGCCAACGCAAGAGTAGACTCATTGGAAAAGACTCTGATGCTGGGAGGGATTGGGGGCAGGAGGAGAAGGGGACGACAGAGGATGAGATGGCTGGATGGCATCACCGACTTGATGGACCTGAGTTTGGGTAAACTCTGGGAGTTGGTGATGGACAGGGTGGCCTGGTGTGCTGCAATTCATGGGGTCGCAAAGAGTCAGACAGGACTGAACTGAACTGAACTGAACCCAGTCAAGACTGTTTCTGAAAGTTCTTTCTTCACCTCATCTCAGTGTGGTAGTGTGATTCGCTTGTAATGATTCTGAGACCAATTCCAACATCTGAGAGGCTTCCCCACACCAACAAGCAACTTTCCAGCACCTACTGAGGCTCCTTCTATTCAACTCGATTTTGACACTACAGACCTGTGAAAGCAGCTCTTTGGCCCCTTTCCTGTTTCCCCATTTCTGTCTTCTTCCCTTCAGAGAACCTGCTTAAAGAAATGAGAGCACAGAACAATTTAACCCAACTCCTGACTTACTCTCCAGAATGCACACCTTGCCTTGCCTACCCTGCTGATTCTTTTCCAAGAATGAAAGACTAGCTCTTCAACCCCAAGATAACGTCTGAAGAGAATCAGCCAGTCTGCATACAATGGAGAAGGAGGCGGAATCCAACCTTCTGCCTCAGGGATTCACTGATATTCTTCCCCCTTTTTTCTCCCTCTTTAAAAACTGTCAGGGCTGAGCAGAATCTTTGGAGGTGGTCTCAGGACATGAACCCACCTTTCCCCCATATTTCCAGGTTTTCTGATTACAGCATCTTCCCTTTTTTCTGACATTTGCCTCTTGATTTTTGCCTTTGAGTAGCCAAGTGCCAAACCTGAATTCAGTAACAGATTTTCGTACCCAATGTGGGGCTGGGCTCTGTGTTGGAGCTGCCAGCTGCAGTGACTTGCCCTTAAAATGGTGCATCATAAAACTGCTTAATCTTCGAGAAGATTCAAAGAAAGGATTTTTTGACAATTTCAGGTTTTTAGTAACTTTTAAATCATACTGTTGAACTAGGTAAGATATATAAAGTCTAATGGAAACTGATTTCATAAAATGTTAAAAAGAAACTAGTTGACTTGAATACACTGATGAATATGGTTATAACTTTTTGGTTTTGTAAAATATTATCACCTTTTAATCTTACTTTCCCAGATATGAGGAAACCCTTTCCCCTTAAGCTAATTATGACTGACAGCAATTTGGTAAATTATACATTTGTTAGCAGACTTGAAACATTTTTTCCTCTCCACCTGATCCCTCCAGAGATTGAAAATGCTTACGTTCCCAGCAGCTTTATCAGGGAAATTAGGAAGGCCACATCTTAACAGGTGTAAAAATCTCACAGTATTTTGGGGATCTCAAAAAGCAAGGACTTCACCTAAATCCACAGCGCAAAAATATATGACAAGCCCTTGGTATGGTTTTCCTGGCCCTGAGACTCCTTATCAAATGTTCTAGCACAGCCAATTTAAAGGAGCCACTATGATCAATCAACCAGATTCAGTTTACAAACAAGTTTAACCTTAATTTGGTTATATTTGATTAAAACAAGGGTAATTTTAGATAAGAGATGTTTCACTGGATATCCAATTCTGATTCTTTTGAGTTCAGTTGCTCAGTCATGTCCAACTCTTTGGGACCACATGGATTGCAGCACACCAGGCTTACCCATCCATCACCAACTCCCAGAGCTTGCTCAAATTCATGTCCATTGAGTCGGTGATGCCATCCAGCCATCTCATCCTCTGTCATCCCCTTCTCCTCCTGCCTTCAATGTTTTCCAGCATCAGGGTCTTTTCCAATGACTCAGTTCTTGGCATCAGGTGGCCAAAGTATTGGAGTTTCAGCTTCAACATCAGTCCTTCCAATGAATATTCAGGACTGATTTCCTTTAGGATGGACTGGTTGGATCTCCTTGTAGTCCAAGGGACTCTCAAGAGTCTTCTCCAACACCACAGTTCAAAAGCATCAATTCTTTGGCATTCAGCTTTCTTTATAGTCCAACTCTGACATCCATACATGACTACTGGAAAAACCATAGCTTTGACTAGATGGACCTTTTTAATATGCTGTCTAGGCTGGTCATAGCTTTTCTTCCAAGGAGCAAGTGTCTTTTAATTTCATGGCTGCAGTCACCATCTGCAGTGATTTTGGAGTCCAAGAAAATAGTCTCTGACTGTTTCCATTGTTTCCCCATCTATTTCCCATGAAGTGATGGGACCAGATGCCATGATCTTAGTTTTTTGAGTGTTGAGTTTTAAACCAACTATTTCACTCTCCTCTTTCATTTTCATAAAGAGGCTCTTTAGTTCCTCTTTGCTTTCTGCTATAAGGGTGATATTATCTGTGTATCAGAGGTTATATTTCTCCTGGCAATCTTGATTCAGCCTGTGCTTCATCCAGCCCGGCATTTCGCATGATGTACTCTGCATATAAGTTAAATAAGCAGGGTGACAATATACAGCCTTGATGTGCTCCTTTCCCAATTCAGAACCAGTCCATTGTCCCATGTCCGGTTCTAACTGTTGCTTTTTGACCTGAATACAGATTTCTCAGGAGGCAGGTACAGTGCCTGATTCTGATTCTTTTAACTGAGCTCTAAGACCCACTGCCCAGATAGTTCCTTGTTGTCATGCTACATACCTGTAAAGTTTAATCAAATTATTAAAAAAGATGTTCTATGCTTCTTTCAGAAGTTTGTCCCAGCAATCTACCTTAGGATGAATAATAGATGCCCCATGACCTGTAGCCCTGGGATTATATATACTGGAAGTGAAATGAAGTGAAAGTCACTTAATCATGTCTGACTCTTTGCGACCCTGTAGACTATACAGTCCATGGAATTCTCCAGGCCAGAATACTGGAGTGGGTAGCCTTTCCCTCCTCCAGGGGATCTTCCCAACCCAGGGATTGAACACAGGTCTCCCACATTGCAAGAGGATACTTTACCAGCTGAGCCACAAGGGAAGCCCACTATTTAAAGGGCTATCTCTAATCAAGATGAAAGGACCTTTGGCTCATGTACAGTGAAGCTTTTTTAAGTGCTAATATTTATAAACTTTTTTATTGTGTATTGGGGTATAGCCAATCAACAATGTTCTGACAGTTTCAGATGAATAGTAAAGGGACTCAGCCATCCATATACATGTATCCATTTGCCTCCCCAAGCCCGCTCTCATCCAGGCTGCCACATATTTGAGCAGAGTTCCATGAGCTATACAGTAGGTCCTTGTTAATTATCCATTTAAAATACAGCCATGAGTACATGTCCACCCCAAACTTGCTAACTATTCCTTCTCCCTTGGCACCCATAAGCTCATTCTCAATGTCTGTGAATCTGTTTCTGTTCTGTAAGTTCATTCGTATCATTACTTTTTAGGTTCCATGGATAAGGGATGTCATACGGTATTTCTCCTTCTCTGTCTGACAATCTCAGGTCCATCCATGTTGCTACAAATGGCATTATATCTTTTATTTTTTTTACAAATGGCATTATATCATTTTAATGGCTGAGTAATATTCCATTGTGTATATGTACCACATCTTTATTCTT
Organism: Bos grunniens; assembly: GCF_055505025.1. Classification (NCBI taxonomy): domain Eukaryota; kingdom Metazoa; phylum Chordata; class Mammalia; order Artiodactyla; family Bovidae; genus Bos; species Bos grunniens. The sequence goes on along the minus strand of NC_141190.1, from coordinate 42,558,650 downwards.
CTGTTGATGGCCATTTAGGTTGCTTCCATGTCTTGGCTATTGTAAATAGTGCTGCAATGAACACTGGGGTACATGTATCTTCCTGGATCATGTTTTTCTCTGGATATATGCCTAGGAGTGGGATTGTAGGGTCATATGGTAGCTCTATTTTTAGTTTTTTTAAGGAAACACCATACTGTTACCATAATAGCTGTACCAGTTTACATTTCTACTAACAGTGCAGGAGGGTTCCCTTCTCTCCACACCTTCTCCAACATTTCTTGTTTGTGGATTTTTTGATGATAGCCACTGTGGCTGGTATGAGGTGATATCTCATTGTAGTTTTGATTTGCATTTCTCCAATAATCAGCAACGTTGAACATCTTTTCACATGGCAGCTGAAGCTCCAATACCTTGGCCACCTGATGCAAAGAGCCAACTCACTGGAAAAGATCCTGATCCTGGGAAAGATTGAAGTCAGTTGAAGGGGGAGACAGAGGATGAGATGGTTGGATGGCATCACCGACTCAATGGACATGAATGTGAGCAAACTCCAGGAGATAGTGAAGGACAGGGAAAGCCTAACGTGCTACAGTCCATGGGGTTGCTAAGAGTCAGACACGACTAAGCCACTGAACAACAACAAATTGGCCACCTGTATGTCTTCTTTGGAGAAATGTCTATTCAGGTCCTTGGCCCTTATTTTGAGCAGATTGTTTGTGAAAATGACTCTTAGATTTGTTATTTCCCACTTAAGAAGAGCCTTTGCATTGGCCTAGTCTGTAGAGGGGACTGCCGATCCCAAACACTCCAGAATAAGAAAAAGACAGTGGTGACATTGTGCTGGGGAAGATGTAGCTGCCTGTTCCCCGAGCCACCCCTTTGCCTCCGGACTTCTCTGGGGCCAGCAGCCACCCAAGCAGGGGCCCGGGGCTGCGGGCTCAGCCGACTACCATGGGCTCTGTGTCAAACCAGCAGTTCGCAGGTGGCTGCGCTAAGGTGCCGGAGGATGCGGCCCGCACGGCGAAGGAGCCGCGGCTGCTGCACGGGGCAGGCATCTGTAAGTGGTTCAACGTGCGCATGGGGTTCGGCTTCCTGTCCATGACCGCCTGCGCGGGGGTCGCCCTCGACCCCCCGGTGGATGTCTTTGTGCACCAGAGTAAGCTGCACATGGAGGGCTTCCGGAGCCTGAAGGAGGGGGAGGCCGTGGAGTTCACCTTTAAGAAGTCAGCCAAGGGCCTGGAATCTCTCAGAGTCACTGGCCCTTGGGGGGTGTTCTGTATTGGGAGTGAAAGGCGGCCGAAAGGGAAGAATATGCAGAAACGCAGATCAAAGGGAGACAGGTGCTACAACTGTGGAGGTCTAGACCATCATGCCAAGGAATGCAAACTGCCACCGCAGCCCAAGAAGTGCCATTTCTGCCAGAGCATCAACCATATGGTAGCCTCGTGCCCACTGAAGGCCCAGCAAGCTCCCAGCTCCCAGGGAAAGCCAGCCTACTTTCCGCAGGAGGAAGAAGAGATCCATAGCTTTGCCATGCTCCCAGAGGCCCAGAATTGAAGCTACAGTGGGTGGGTGCTATCCTTTTGTGATCAGAAAGCTTTGAGGAGCAGGCATCAATCGGCAGAGTGGAGAAAGTGGGGACAGGGTGGGTAGGGGGCAGCTGGCACTGCCATATATCTGAGGCTGGAGTCCACAGCATCACCCCCTCTTCCCTCTTGGTGGGAAGAAGGGGTGAGGCAAAGAAACTCCAATTAGCTCTTTCCAAATGCATTACGAGGGCTTTGAAGGTTAACCCTCCCTGCATGCTTTATCTGAGTCTCCACCCCCAGAATCTCCAGCTTTTGAAAGTGGCCTGGGTAGGGAAGTTGTTTTACTCTTAAAGAAGATTGTGGAATAATATTTCCCATATCAGAGTGTAAAGATTAAGAAGAGAACAGATTGATGGACCCAACCAACAAGCCACTACATTCCACGGGAGGAAACATCTCAGGGGGGCGGCAGAGTTTTCCTCGTCTTCTCTCCTCATAACCCCCTCTTGGGACAGAATGCTAAGAACTGTCCCAAGTAATGGGTTGTGATGACAGGTAAAGGGGTGATTGAGGGAACAGCTGAGACTTGCTGCTTCTAAGCTCACTCTCACCCCATTCTGGGCCAACTCAATTTTATTTGCTGCCTTGGGTGACTGTACCTTGGGTCCCACTTTCTCCAGGATGCCAACTGCACTAGTGTGCGAATGAGGTATCTTGTGCATTTTACTTTTTTTTTTTTTCGTAATATAAATATTCTGGTTTTGTATTTTTGTGTATTTTAATCGAAGGCCCTCATTCCTGCACTGTGTTCTCAGGTACGTGAGCAATCTCAGGGATAAGTCAGCAGCAGCTCCGGGTCTGCACAGCAGGAATGCTTTTTGTTGCTGTATCATCAGAGAGAACAACTATTTGGAGTGTATAGCCTATTGAACTACCTCATTTTTGCCAATTACAGCTGGCTCTTCTGCCATGGTGTCCTCCTGAAATCCCTCCATCTTCAGCGTTTCATGAGAGACTAGGTTTTAACTGGGTTGCCCCATGACTTGGTCTCCTTCCTACTGAAAGATTGGAAATTGGTCTGAACAGGAAAACGTGGTGCAGAGAGGTTAGGAGAGGCTGGGCCAGGTAAGAAGTGCAGAGAGGGGAAGCCAAGATTAGGCAAATGTCGTCTGTATGTGTGACAAAGGATTCCTGTTCCAGATCTATAATCCTAGGGCACATTACTCACTTTATATACCAGATCCATCCTCCACCTGACTGGGCTAGGCCGACCATGCACAACAGGGTGTGTGTGTTTTTATAAAAAATGGAAGTTGGTAAGGAGAGGTTTATAAGAATAATGCCTCTGTACCCATCTTGAGCTGCCCAGGGATGGATATGTGAAGCAAGGACAAGATCTTTAACGATTCTGGGCTTTTCCTTCTTAGCTTCTGGAGAGACCATCAGCAATGGCTTCTTTGTGGTTCCCAGAGCCAGGGTCCTACTCTGCTGCAGCAGTGATTAGTCTCATGGCAGCTAAAGGAGAAAGGGCGGTGGGGGCGGCAGGTTCGTTTACAAGCTGTGAGATCACTGCAGACCTACCTCACTGTGTTGTCACGGGGCAAATGCAATAGAACGCATTGGGTGATGTGTGTCTGATCCTTGTCTCCCCCAGCTGCTGCCCCCCTCTAGTTATTATATTTGTCTGGGCTTTGTAGGACTTCACAAGTAGCTGATTTGGTGACTGCTAGGTGGCCTAGTTTGTGTAAATATAATGTGTTGGTCTTCTCCATGTTCTTTTGGGGTTTTATTGTTTACAAACTTTTTATATTGAGAAAAATAGCCAAAGCATCTTTGACAAAATGTTCTGCACCAGGCAAAGAGATCTGAAACATAAGCTTGGGGGCCCTTTTTGAAGTTGGGGGGGGTCTTGAACTACACTTTCTTTTGTGTTCCCCTTCCTCTATTTCCTATTTCAAACAAGATCTGTCCTGAAAACTAGATTCCTATTCCCTCTTCTTTCCACCTTTGTGCCCCCCCGAAATAGACCATATACCTATACATTTAATTTGTGGGGTATCTGTGATTAAGTGATTTGTGCAAAAATCCTGAAAAAGCTAAGATTGCTCCATCCCTTGTTCCCAATTTCGAGTCCTGTCCATTCCTTGATGTAACTCATGCTAAATGGACTGATGTATTTGGTTGGATTAAGACCAACTCCAAAGGTAGAGAGGAGCAATGAAGGGGGCCTTCCATGTAGAAGGTGGGGCTGGGAGACCATGAAAGGAAAGATGAATGTATATCCAAGTCACTCAGAAACTTTTATGCAGGTGCAAGAAACTTACGTCAAAGTAGCCACAAGATTGTTTAATAGCAGACAGACGAATGTAACTCCATGCTTACTGCTAGAAACCAAAGCTTTGTATGAAATCTTGAATTTATGGGGAGGGAGGGAGGGAGGGTAGAAAAGCATGTACCCATCTGTTCTTTTCCTCATCCCTTCTCATTCCTGAACTGCAGGAGACATAGCCCATCAGGCTTTGGCGACCCCATCTGGGCAGTGTTTATTTGATGGCTGATTTTGCTGTGCCAGATACTTCCTTTCCCATTTGCTATCATTTTGTAACACACACGCTGACCCTTTTCCCTTTCCTTTGTTTTCCTTGGGAATATACAATGAATAAAACTTATTGGTACTGAAAAAAAAAAAAAAAAAGACAGTGGTGAGCAGCTGACACAGGGGTCTGGACCAGACCTGTAAGAGCTACTGCACTAATCTAACTGAACCATTTACTGAAGGCCCGTCTCCCCATGAACACTGAAGGTTTTTTTACTTCTAACCAATTATCGTTGCCCCTAGTATTTGGGACATTCCTCAGCCCACCCCAACGTGGCTTGCCACCCCCCCACCCCGCTGCCCCATCACCAGGATCTCTTCCCTACAAGATCAAGCATCCTCATGCTTTTCAAAATTCAATATACTCACTGCAGCTGACCCAGTTCAGCTGACCCCTCCTCCCTCCAGGCGTCCCATCTCTCTGACTCCCAGGACACTCTGCTGTCCTCCTCCTCCCACCCGTTCCTGCCCCGCATTCCTCAGTCTCTCCTCAGTCTCCTCCTTTAGCTACTCCTCTGCCCCCTACTTGACCCTGAAGTGCCAGGGAAGTTTGTCAAGACTCTCCTTTACCAAAAAAGTCAAGCTCCTCTTTGTGATGGGGCCCCAACCTTGGGCTGAGTTCAAGCTGCACTCTGTTCAGTTTTAATAAGAATCCTGCTGGGTCACATTAATGAAAACCCCTCATCCTTGGTATCTGATCCCTTTGGTCCACCTAAAGCAAGATCCTGAAGAGCATGGGTTATTTCTTATTCCCCTTACTTCTGCTGTTTCTTTATAATGTTCCACCCACCAGCCCTCACCCCACTCCTTGGTTAGAGACAGCCACTTTTCCTTGTTGCATTTGGAGCAGAGCCTCATCTCGCACCCCCACTGCAAAACCCCAACGCAGAAGTCCCTTCCTGAATAAAGTCTTCCTTATTATCTGTTATAAGATTCATGAATTAGGCTTATTTTTTTTTTTTAAACAAGCTGTTGCCAAGTGGGTGGAGAGGAATAGTCTCCTCTACTTTACATGTACAAACTGGTGGAACCACTGTCGTAAGACATACATGTCCTAAGGCTCAGCAGTTCCACTGGAGCTCATACACCAAGTATAGACGTGCAAAGAATGCTGTGACACCTGAAATGGGGGAAAAAATGAAGAATCCAATTACTTACCAACAAAGGAGTGCATAGGTTGTGGTACAGCACATTGACTTAACAATGTTTTAGAGCAGTTAAAGTGAACTACGGAGATACAAATATCAACATGGGGAAGTCTTGAAAATATAGTATTAAACACAAAAGGCAATTTGCAAAAGAATTTATTCAGGCAGATAGCATTTATGCACACTTTTAAATACACAGCAAATGTTAGTATACATTCTGTAAACACAGATGTAGTTTAAAAACAGAAACGGGAAGCATACACATCAACCTCAGGAGTGTGGTTTCATGGTGATTTCTCTTGGGTCAGGATTGCTACTTACATTGTGTGAGACTCATATGAGTTAGGTTATGTTCAGTAGGTCAAGATGGAGTCACAGGGGCCACTGTGGACTCCCACCATCTAGGAATTGTTCAGCAAAGTCTAAGGAAGGACATCACAAACAGGAGGAGCTCGTTACCCCTTGTTTGTCTGGTTTCCCTACTCTGACTAACCTGTGTTGTGTGCTGTGTGCAGTAAGCCGGGTTACACCAGCTACATTTTGTCTGGTCTGCCTTCCTGTGACCCTAACTCGCCTCACTGCTGGGCCCTGGTTGCAGGCTGCCTCCAAGGAGAGGGTGGAAGCGCAGGGTTGATGTCACAATTATTTCTTTAAAAAAAAAAGTGGGGGGTATAGCTGAAGTGGGTGGTGTGGAACTGGGTACCAGTTATATTATTTCCCACACTTATCTGTGTTATTAGAAAGGCCTAATGATAAAAATTTTGATGTTAAGATGTGTTAAAATGTATAAATGCCTGAACCGCATAGTCTTCGGGCTTTCAAAGTAGGCTTGTTTTTTTTTTAAATGCTAGATGTAGCTGTTAATACATTCAGCATCACACTACAGAACAATTTTATGGATTTCTTAAATCTAACTACCGAATACCAGTTACACATAACTAAACTCAAGAAACTGGTTTATTCTGGGAACTTTTACCAATGACTATTAGTATCTTTGAAACAAGTCCCCTACCCACCCACCCCTACCACCACCATGATTTAAATTAGCTGTTGTCACTCCTGGCTACATACCCAGATCTTTGAAGGGAGCTTAGAGCAAGGGAGAGCTATTTCAGCCCCACTAATTCAAGCTCTGCTTCGAGACTCAGGGTGAAGCTGGGGGTTCCACATTTCTAAAAAGCTCCCTGAACTGTGTGAGTGAAAAAAAAATGTTGCCTTCCAAATCAGTAACAAAGGACATTGCAGCCACCAGGTCATGGCATTATAGCTGCCCCACAGGTGAGCCCCAAGAAAACTCAGGGAGAGAAAGCACGGGCAGGTGGGCCTGGACAGCTAAGGTTCATTATCAAAGGAGTGATTTCAGTGATCCCAAACTCTTGCATCTTCCTGCACAAAGTGAAGTCACTCAGTTGTGTCCAGCTCTTTGCGATCCCATGGACTGTAGCCTACCAGGCTCCTCCATCCATGGAATTTTCCAGGCAAGAGTTGCCATTTCCTTCTCCAGGGGATCTTCCTGACCCAGGGATCGAACCCAGGTCTCCTGTATTGCAGACAGATGGTTTTACCCTGTGAGCCACTAGGGAAGCCCAAAGAAAAGTGCTAAATTCACTAACTTGAGATGTCCAGTTTTCTTTTAATTAAAAGAAATCTTTTGATGGTCTGACTACCTGGTCTTCGTTGCAAAAGCTCCTATGTATCCTGGTTCCTCCCTTACCTCTCTGGACTGGTCCCTCAGAGTGAGCCAAGGGGATGCATTCCAGGCTAAAAGTCCTCAGAGTGTCCGCTGAATAAAACATCAGTTCAGTTCAGTTTAGTCGCTCAGTCGTGTCTGACTCTTTGCGACCCCATGAACCACAGCATGCCAGGCCTCCCTGTCCATCACCTCCCGGAGTCCACCCAACCCATGTCCATTGTGTTGGTGATGCCATCCAACCATCTCATCCTCTGTCGTCCCCTTCTCCTCCTGCCCTCAATCTTTCCCAACATCAGGGTCTTTTCAAATCAGTCAGCTCTTTGCATCATGTGGCCAAAATACTGGAGTTTCAGCTTCAACATCAGGCCCTCCAGTGAAGACCCAGGACTGATCTCCTTTAGGATGGAAAGGTTGGATCTCCTTGCAGTCCAAGGGACTCTCAAGAGCCTTCTCCAACATCACAGTTCAAAAGCATCAATTCTTTGGCACTCAGCCTTCTTTGCGGAGAACACAATGGCAACCCACTCCAGTACTCCTGCCTGGAAAATCCCATGGGTGGAGGAGCCTGGTAGGCTGCAGTCCATGAGGTCACGAAGAGTCGGACACGACTGAGAGAATTCACTTTCACTTTTCACTTTCATGCACTGGAGAAGGAAATGGCAACCCACTCCAGTGTTCCTGCCTGGAGAATCCCAGGGACGGGGGAGCCTGGTGGGCTGCCGTTTACGAGGCTGCACAGAGTCAGACTCAACTGAAGAGACTTAGCAGCAGCAGCCTTCTTTATAGTCCAACTCTGACATCCATACATGACTGCTGGAAAAACCACAGCCTTGACTAGACAGAACTTTGTTGGCAATGTAATGTCTCTGCTTTTTAATATGCTGTCTAGGTTGATCATAACTTTCCTTCCAAGGAGTAAGTGTCTTTTAATTTCATGGCAGCAATCACCATCTGCAGTGATTTTGGAGCTCAGAAAAATAAAGTCAGCCACTGTTTCCCCATCTATTGCCCATGAAGTAAGTAATGGGACTGGATGCCATGATCTTAGTTGTCTGAATGTTGAGCTTTAAGCCAACTTTTTCACTCTCCTCTTTCACTTTCATCAAGAGGCTTTTTAGTTCCTCTTCACTTTCTGCCATAAGGGTGGCATCATCTGCATATCTGAGGTTATTGATATTTCTCCCGGCAATCTTGATTCCAGTTTGTGCTTCTTCCAGCCCAGTGTTTCTCATTATGTACTCTGCATATAAGTTAAATAAGCAGGGTGACAACATACAGCCTTAACGTACTCCTTTTCCTATTTGGAACCAGTCTGTTGTTCCATGTCCAGTTCTAACTGTTGCTTCCTGACCTGCATACAGGTTTCTCAAGAGGCAGGTCAGGTGGTCTGGTATTCCCATCTCTTGAAGAATTTTCCAGTTTATTGTGATCCACACAGTCAAAGGCTTTGGCATAGTCAATAAAGCAGAAATAGATGCTTTTCTGGAACTCTCTTGCTTTTTCGATGATCCAGCAGATGTTGACAACTTGTTCTCTGGTTCCTCTGCCTTTTCTAAAACCAGCTTGAACATCAGGAAGTTCACGGTTCACATATTGCTGAAGCCTGGCTTGGAGAATTTTGAGCATTACTTTACTAGCGTGTGAGATGAGTGCAATTGTGTGGTAGTTTGAGCATTCTTTGTCATTGCCTTTCTTTGGGATTGGAATGAAAACTGACCTTTTCCAGTCCTGTGGCCACTGCTGAGTTTTCCCAATTTGCTGACATATTGAGTGCAGCACTTTCACAGCATCTTTTAGGATTTGAAATAGCTCAACTGGAATTCCATCACCTCCACTAGCTTTGTTCATAGTGATGCTTCCTAAGGCCCACCTGACTTCACATTCCAGGACGTCCGACTCTAGGTGAGCGTGAGTGATCATACCTTCGTGATTATCTGGGTTGTGAAGATCTTTCTTGTACAGTTCTTCTGTGTATTCTTGCCACCTTTTCTTAGTATTTTCTGCTTCTGTTAGGTCCATACCATTTCTGTCCTTTATTGAGCCCATCTTTGCATGAAATGTTCCCTTGGTATCTCTAATTTTCTTGAAGAGATCTCTAGTCTTTCCCATTCTATTGTATTCCTCCATCTCTTAGCATTGATCGCTGAGGAAGGCTTTCTTATCTCTCCTTGCTATTCTTTGGAATTCTGCATTCAAATGGGTATATCTTTCCTTTTCTCCTTTGCTTTTCATTTCTCTTCTTTTCACAGCTATTTGTAAGTCCTCCTCAGACAGCCATTTTGCTTTTTTGCACTTCTTTTTCTTGGGGATGGTCTTGATCCCTGTCTCCTATACAATGTCATGAACCTCCGTCCATAGTTCATCAGGCACTCTGTCTATCAGATCTAGTCCCTTAAATCTATTTCTCATTTCCACTGTATAGTCATTGGGGATTTGATTTAGGTCATACCTGACTGGTCTAGTGGTTTTCCCCACTTTCTTCAATAAGTCTGAATTTGGCAATAAGTTCATGATCTGAGCCACAGTCCACTCCCGGTCTTACTTTTGCTGACTGTATAGAGGTTCTCCATCTTTGGCTGCAAAGGACATAATCAATCTGATTTCAGTGTTGACCATCTGGTGATAAAACCATAATTCTCAACTTTTACATTGTGCTTTTTTTTTTTTCAATCGACAGATGATTCTAATATGTAATAATAGCATGAGCCAGAATTTGTGGTTTTCACGCTTGACTTCGGAGAGTAAAAACTCAACCCCCTCACAACTTTCTAAAGCCAAGTGATCCACTTGTCCAACATAAATGATCCACGAATGTGCCTTCCCCGATCCCCCTACACCACACCCTCAGCTACCCTACTTAAAACTTTTTGGTTTGACCAGATCTTCAAAAAAGCTATCGCCTTATCTCCATCCAGCCTCCCATAGGGGAGCTTCTAACACACCCATCTGGTATTCTTCACAGACAAACATAAAGCAAATAGAAACACAGTTGTTTATTTTCCTCCAGGCGGTCCTTCTAAAAGAGAGCACACTATGTACCCCGAGCACACTATGTACCCTATTCTGGTTTCTCCCAACCCCAAGTAGCAATATATACTAGAGAGGTTTCTAACATGTAACATAATTCCCTTTGTTTTCATAAGTAATGCTGCACCAAGGAAGTTCTTTGCTGTGAATGTGTCCATCTGTACCTTGACTGTGGACTTGGTTATACAAATCTGCAAGAGATAAAATATCACAGAAATATATGTACATACTTTTTTGGAAGAGAACTTCTCTACCCCTTTGGGTTCTTTTTTTTTTTTTTTTTCATTTTTAAACTTTTAATCATAGCTCCCTAATCTAAGTCAGTCTTCTTAATGACAGAAGGCATAATCTTACATCCCTTTGTCTTCATACCCTTCCTCTCAATTAAGAACAAATGTCTTACCCATTGTCTAGGGAGCTCTTGTGTGTTTAGAAGAACTAATTTTTAGTAGACTATTCTACCCTTGCTTGAATGCTTTTCTTTCTCCAAGTCTTTTCTTCAAAGAATATTTATTGAATATTTATTATATATCAACAATCACTGTACGTCTTTGGAATATTGCAAGTGCTATGGTAAAATGTGCACAAGATACAAAGTGTAAAGAAGGGAGTGATTTCTTCTGAGTATGCTTCCTTTTTGTTTTGTTTAGTTTTCATTTTTTTTTTAATTTTTTTAAATTTTATTTTTTAACTTTACAATATTGTATTGGTTTTGCCATATATTGAAATGAATCTGCCACAGGTATACACGTGTTCCCCATCCTGAACCCTCCTCCTTCCTCCCCATACCATCCCTCTGGGTCGCATTTATAGATTCAATGCAATCCTTATCAAGCTACCAACGGTATTTTTCACAGAGCTAGAACAAATAATTTCACAATTTGTATGGAAATACAAAAAACCTCGAATAGCCAAAGCTATCTTGAGAAAGAAGAATGGAACTGGAGGAATCAACCTACCTGACTTCAGGCTCTACTACAAAGCCACAGTCATCAAGACAGTATGCTACTGGCACAAAGACAGAAATATTGATCAATGGAACAAAATAGAAAGCCCAGAGATAAATCCACGCCCATATAGACACCTTATCTTTGATTGGGATGACCCCTTTGGGTTCTAATGGTAGGGGTTGGGGTCGGGGCGCTGGAAAATAACTGACAATAGATTTACAAGAGAAAAGAAAGTTTGTTTATATCTGCACAGCTACTATTAGGAGGCTGTTTAAATATAGATACTGCTCTTGAGGCTGCTGAATGGTCAAATGGTTTAGGGTTAGAGTAATTTTCATACCACTTTGGTGGGTTGTTATTTCCTTGTTATTACAATAATATCAATTTTCTGGTTTCAATAACTGTACTCAGTTCAGTCGCTCAGTCGTGTCTGACTCTGTGACCCCATGAACACACCAGTCTTCCCTGTCCATCACCATCTCCTGGAGTTTACTCAAACTCATACCCATCGAGTTGGTGATGCCATCAATGAGTCAACTCTTTGCATCAGGTGGCCAAAGCACTGGAGTTTCAGCTTCAGCATCAGTCCTTCCAATGAACACCCAGGACTGATCTCCTTTAGGATGGACTGGTTGGATCCCCTCCAGTCCAAGGGACTCTCGAGAGTCTTCTCCAATACCACAGTTCAAAAGCATCAATTCTTTGGTGCTCAGCTTTCTTCACAGTCCAACTCTCACATCTATACATGACCACTGGAAAAACCACAGCCTTGACTAGACAGAACTTTGTTGGCAAAGTAATGTCTCTGCTTTTTAATATGCTGTCTAGGTTGATCATAACTTTCCTTCCAAGGAGTAGGTGTCTTTTAATTTCATGGCAGCAATCACCATGTGCAGTGATTTTGGAGCCCAAAAGAATAAAGTCTGACACTGTTTCCCCATCTATTTCCCATGAAGTGATGGGACCAGATGCCATGATCTTTGTTTTCTGAATGTTGAGCTTTAAGCCAACTTTTTCACTCTCCACTTTCACTTTCATCAAGAAGCTTTTTAGTTCCTTTTCACTTTCTGCCATAAGGGTGGTGTCAACTGCATATCTGAGGTTATTGATATTTCTCCCAGCAATCTTGATTCCAGCTTGTGCTTCTTCCAGTCCAGTGTTTCTCATGATGTACTCTACATATAAGTTAAATAAGCAGGGTGACAATATACAGCCTTGACGTACTCCTTTTCCTATTTGGAACCAGTCTGTTGTTCCATGTCCAGTTCTAACTGTTGCTTCCTGACCTGCATATAGGTTTCTCCTACTGAGATGTAACTATCGGAGAATCAAAGAGTGATGGACAAGGGAATCTCTGTCTCTACTATCTGTGTTTATTTAACTTTCTGTGAATCTAATTATATATTTCAAAGTAAAGTTTCTTTAAAAGATGCTGCAAAGAGTAACTTTTGATCTACATAATTTCACATCTGTGCATTTTATTTCTACCTGCAGCCTAAGAATTCTCTAGCAAAGGGCAAAATAAACTCAAAATACTGATAAATTTTCCCTAATTGTGCTTCGCAGCAGTTAAACCATTCTCCCTCCCATTAGCAAATATATCATGGTTCCTATGTCCCTAGCATCTTGCTAAAACAGCTGGTAGGCCAATGTTTAGGTCTCTGTATGCCTCTCATAAGTTTAAAAAAAAAAAAAAACTTGTGTCATACTGTTCTTATACTTGTCTTCATTTATAAGTCTGCACACGATGGTGTGATCACTCACCTAGAGCCAGACATCCTGGAATGTGAAGTCAAGTAGGCCTTAGGAAGCATCACTATGAACAAAGCTGGTGGAGATGATGGAATTCCAGTTGAGCTATTCCAAATCCTAAAACATGATGCTGTGAAAGTGCTGCACTCAATATGTCAGCAAATTTGGAAAACTCAGCAGTGGCCACAGGACTGGAAAAGGTCAGTTTTCATTCCAATCCCAAAGAAAGGCAATGCCAAAGAATGCTCAAACTACCACACAATTGCACTCGTCTCACATGCTAGTAAAGTAATGCTCAAAATTCTCCAAGCCAGGCTTCAGCAATATGTGAACCGTGAACTTCCTGATGTTCAAGCTGGTTTTAGAGAAGGCAGAGGAACCAGAGATCAAATTGCCAACATCTGCTGGATCATTGAAAAAGCAAGAGAGTTCCAGAAAAACATCTATTTCTGCTTTATGGACTATGCCAAAGCCTTTGACTGTGTGGATCACAGCAAACTGTGGCAAATTCTGAAAGAGATGGGCATACCAGACCACCTGACCTGCCTCTTAAGAAATCTGTATGTAGGTCAGGAAGCAACAGGTAGAACTGGACATGGAACAACAGACTCATTCCAAATTGGAAAGGAGTACATCAAGGCTGTATATTGTCACCCTGCTTATTTAACTCATGTGCAGAATACGTCATGAGAAACACTGGGCTGGAGGAAGCACAAGCTGGAATCAAGATTGCTGGGAGAAGTATCAGTAACCTCAGATATGCAGATGACACCACCCTCATGACAGAAAGTGAAGAAGAACTAAAGAGCCTCTTCAAAGTGAAAGAGGAGAGTGAAAAAGTTGGCTTAAAGCTCAACATTCAGAAAACTACAATCATGGCACCCAGTCCCATTCAGGTCAGATCAGTCGCTCAGTCGTGTCCAACTCTTTGCGACCCCATGAATCGCCAGCACGCCAGGCCCCCCTGTCCATCACCAACTCCTGGAGTTCACTGAGACTCACGTCCATCGAGTCAGTGATGCCATCCAGCCATCTCATCCTCTGTCGTCCCCTTCTCCTCCTGCCCCCAATCCCTCCCAGCATCAGAGTCTTTTCCAATGAGTCAACTCTTCGCATGAGGTGGCCAAAGTACTGGAGTTTCAGCTTTGGCATCATTCCTTTCAAAGAAATCCCAGGGCTGATCTCCTTCAGAATGGACTGGTTGGATCTCCTTGCAGTCCAAGGGACTCTCAAGAGTCTTCTCCAACACCACAGTTCAAAAGCATCAATTCTTCGGCGCCCAGCCTTCTTCACAGTCCAACTCTCACATCCATATATGACCACAGGAAAAACCATAGCCTTGACTAGACGAACCTTTGTTGGCAAAGTAAAGTCTCTGCTTTTGAACATGCTATCTAGGTTGGTCATAACTTTCCTTCCAAGGAGTAAGCGTCTTTTAATTTCATGGCTGCAGTCACCATCTGTAGTGATTTTGGAGCCCAGAAAAATAAAGTCTGATACTGTTTCCACTGTTTCCCCATCTATTTCCCATGAAGTGGTGGGACCGGATGCCATGATCTTTGTTTTCTGAATGTTGAGCTTTAAGCCAACTTTTTCACTCTCCACTTTCACTTTCATCAAGAGGCTTTTGAGTTCCTCTTCACTTTCTGCCATAAGGGTGGTGTCATTTGCATATATGAGGTTATTGATATTTCTCCCGGCAATCTTGATTCCAGTTTGTGCTTCTTCCAGCCCAGTGTTTCTCATGAGGTACTCTTTACAGAAGTTAAATAAGCAGGGTGACAATATACAGCCTTGATGTACTCCTTTTCCTATTTGGAACCAGTCTGTTGTTCCATGTCCAGTTCTACCTGTTGCTTCCTGACTTGCATACAAATTTCTCAAGAGGCAGATCAGGTGGTCTGGTATTCCCATCTCTTTCAGAATTTGCCACAGTTTGCTGTGATCCACACAGTCAAAGGCTTTGGCATAGTCCATAAAGCAGAAATAGATGTTTTTCTGGAACTCTCTTGCTTTTTCAATGATCCAGCAGATGTTGGCAATTTGATCTCTGGTTCCTCTGCCTTTTCTAAAACCAGCTTGAACATCTGGAAGTTCACGGTTCACATATCGCTGAAGCCTGGCTTGGAGAATTTTGAGCATTACTTTATTAGCATGTGAGACGAGTGCAATTGTGCGGTAGTTTGAGCATTCTTTGGCATTGCCTTTCTTTGGGATTGGAATGAAAACTGACCTTTTCCAGTCCTGTGGCCACTGCTGAGTTTTCCAAATTCGCTGACATATTGAGTGCAGCACTTTCACAGCATCATCTTTCAGGATTTGGAATAGCTCAATTGGAATTCCATCACCTCCACTAGCTTTGTTCGTAGTGATGCTTTCTAAGGCCCACTTGACTTCACATTCCAGGATGTCTGGCTCTAGGTGAGTGATCATACCGTGATTATCTGGGTCGTGAAGATCTTTTTTGTACAGTTCTTCTGTGTATTCTTGCCCTCTCTTCTTAATATCTTCTGCTTCTGTTAGGTCCATACCATTTCTGTCTTTTATCGAGCTCATCTTTGCATGAAATATTCCCTTGGTATCTCTAATTTTCTTGAAGAGATCCCTAGTCTTTCCCATTCTGTTGTTTTCCTCTATTTCTCTGCATTGATTGCTGAGGAAGGCTTTCTTATCTCTTCTTGCTCTTCTTTGGAACTCTGCATTCAGATGTTTATATCTTTCCTTTTCTCCTTTGCTTTTCGCTTTTCTTCTTTTCACAGCTATTTGTAAGTCCTCCCCAGACAGCCATTTTGCTTTTTTGCATTTCTTTTCTATGGGAATGGTCTTGATCCCTGTCTCCTGTACAATGACACGAACCTCATTCCATAGTTCATCAGGCACTCTATCTATCAGATCTAGGCCCTTAAATCTATTTCTCACTTCCACTGTATAATCATAAGGGATTTGATTTAGGTCATACCTGAATGGTCTAGTGGTTTTCCCTACTTTCTTCAGTAGATTGGGAAACAGTGGAAACAGTGGCTGACTTTATTTTTCTGAGCTCCAAAATCACTGCAGATGGTGACTGCAGACATGAAATTAAAAGATATTTACTCCTTGGAAGGAAAGTTATGACCAACCTAGACAGCATATTAAAAAGCAGAGACATTACTTTGTCAACAAAGGTCCATCTAGTCAAGGCTATGGTTTTTCCAATGGTCATGTATGGACGTGAGAGTTGGACTGTAAAGAAAGCTGAGCACCGAAGAATTGATGCTTTTGAACTGTGGTGTTGGAGAAGACTCTCAAGAGTCCCTTGGACTGCAAGGAGATCCAACCAGTCCATCCTAAAGGAGATCAGTTCTGGGTCTTCATTGGAAGGACTAATGTTGAAGCTGAAACTCCAGTATTTTGGCTACCTGACGCGAAGAGCTGACTCATTTGAAAAGACCCTGATGTTGGAAAGATCGAATGCAGGAGGAGAAGGGGACAACAGAGGATGAGATGGTTAGATGGCATCAGCGACTCAATGGACATGAGTTTGGGTAAACTCTGGGAGTTGGTGATGGACAGAGAGGCCTGGCATGCTCTGGTTCATGGGGTTGCAAAGAGTCAGACTCGACTGAGGAACTGAACTGAGCTGAACTGAAAGAATTACTTTAAAAGTATATTAACACAGTGGGATATAATTACACACCTATCAGAATGGCTATACTAAAACAATCTACTGAGAACTCCAACTGCTGGCAAGGAGGAGAAACAGGATCTCCCGTACCCTGCTGGGAAGAATGGACAATGGTAGGGCTAAGGTGAAAAACAGTTTCAAAGTGAAAGCAAAGTGAAAGTGTTAGTTGCTCTGTCCTGACCAACTCTGGGACCCCATGGACTGTAGCCCACCAGGATTCTCTGTCCATGGCATTTTCCAGAAGAATACTGGAGTGGGCTGCCATTTCCTCTTGAAAATATATATGAGTTACTCCAAAAAGGAAATAGAAGAAGAGGAGGAAGGTCCTTCATACCAAGATAATACATACAAGATTCGATAATACATACAAGATTAAATGTCAGTTTGCTTAATTATGGGCTTCTCAGGTGGCTCAGGGGTGAAGAATCCACTTGCAATGTAGGAGATGAAACTTCGATCCCTGGGTCAGGAAGATCCCTGGAGGAGGGCACAGTAATCCACTCCAGTATTCTTGCCTGAATCACCCCATGGACAGAGGAGCCTGGCGAGCTATAACAGTTAATGGGGTCACACAGTCAGACATGACAGAAGCGACTTAGCACGCATGCATGCGCTTAATTATGTTCATTTCTTGTTACTGCTTTAGGTTAATTAACCTAATCAAGATGAGAACTGTAATTTTCTGAGGTTTTTATGCTCCATGAGAGGATAAAGGCGTAATATGGCATATAAACAGTTCTATAGATTGATAGGTCAATTAACACAGAATTTAGATTTGGAAGATACAGCTCCTAGTCAATTCTGACTAAACATAGGATAGCCATTAAAGATCTGACATAAGTACTGCATACCTCATTGTAGGTTTTAAAGCTGGTCCTTTTTCTGTTTTAATATGCTCGAGCCAAAACTTTAGCAACAGAATCTCTTGAATCCCTGCATGCTTTCTCTCCAAACAGTAGCTTCTCTTCTAAGGTGTTCCCCAAAACTACTGAACATGTAATCTCTCCCTTCCATTACTCTCTAGCTCTTCATTCCAGTCACTAGTAGTTCCTAACAATGCCACCACCTTCTAGAAGAACAGCAGACTGCCTCAAGAGTGGGCTAAATCAACCAAGACAGAGTACAGTGACAGGAACCAGCATAAAGGAGACCTGTTTGCCTTCTGTGTAACCTTTGCAAGTCAGCACATTCTCCTTCCCAAACCACCAGTGCACAAAAATGAAAGTGTCTCTTTCAATTCTGGTTTCCTCCGTGTGTATGCCCAGCAGCGGGACAGACACGTGTACCCCAACGTTCACTGCAGCACTGTTTATAATAGCCAGGACATGGAAGCAACCTAGATGTCCGTCAGCAGATGAATGGATAAGAAAGCTGTGGTACATATACACAATGGAGTATTACTCAGCCATTAAAAAGAATACATTTGAATCAGTTCTAATGAGGTGGATGAAACTGGAGCCTATTATACAGAGTGAAGTAAGCCAGCAAGAAAAACACCAATACAGTATACTAACGCATATATATGGAATTTAGAAAGATGGTAACGATAACCCTGTATGTGAGACAGCAAAAGAGACACAGATGTATTGAACAGTCTTTTGGACTCTGTGGGAGAGGGAGAGGGTGGGATGATTTGGGAGAATGGCATTGAAACATGTATAATATCATATATGAAATGAATCGCCAGTCCAGGTTCGATGCATGATACTGGATGCTTGGGGCTGGTGCACTGGGATGACCCTGAGGCATGGTATGGGGAGGGAGGGGGGTTCAGGATGGGGAACATGTGTACACCCATGGCGGATTCAAGTTGATGTATGGCAAAATCAATACAATATTGTAAAGTAATTAGCCTCCAATTAAAATAAATAAACTTATATTTAAAAACAAATAAATAAATAAATAAGGAAAAACAAATGAAAGCAGAGATTAACTTCCCTTTATTTCCAAAGGAATCTTAAAAGAAGGAATTATTAATGAATCTGGTTTTTCAATTGTGCAATTAACTTGGCTCCAATACCTTCTGGGAGCTGGGAGTTTCTTTGACCCTTCCTCCTCTTCAGGGAAACCAGGCTGGTAGCAGATAAAACAAAGAACGGAGTTAGCACAGCTAAGTTGCAGAACAGGCGTGGCACAGTCCAGTGCCAGCAGGGGCCAGGTGGCTGCCAAAGCAATGATGACAGCGCTAGTGCCTCGAGCAGTTATTCATGGTTCAGTGAACCAAGGTTTTTAATCCAGCATCATAAATTTTCAATCCAGCATCATAAATTTACCCTGGGTTAGGGGGCTGTATTCGGAACTTCTCAAAAAACATTTGCCTTTGCTTTCCTTAGGTTGTTTTACGTGGCACAATCTCTGCTTGTACTTCTGCTCTTACGAAAGGACTTGAAATAGCCCTCTCCTTCTTTTGTTCCAGTTCTGAATAAAGTACATTTGCCACAAAGCCTCCTCGGATATCCTACATTTAATCTTCTTTTGCTTTGCCTTTCTGCAACATTCACCCAGAATGGATTGTAATGTACCCCAAGAGGCACAGACTTGTGCTCTCTGGAGCTTCAGGCCCTCAGATGTCCCATGCTCATCTGTGACTTCGGCTAATACCTACTTCTTTAGTTCTTATTTTTCTGATTTCCAGATCCTCATCCTGCCCAGCTTCCCAAACTCTCCAGAGATACGTTTCACTGACATTTTTAAAAATTGAAAGTCTAGCAGAGCATTATTTTCCCTCTGTTCTCCCTAAATCACTTTTCCTCCAAACATTCCAATCTTTGCCCATCACTAAGCCACTCCATTTAGAAAACGTGTAATTTCTCCATCTCAATGGGAGTCTAAGATAGGGTTAGTACTCAAGGATTGTAAGCGAAAGGAGAAAGAATCTTATGGCTGCCAGAGAAGATCTTTATGGTTAGCCTTTGGGGCACCAGAGAGAAACGAGGGTGGTAAACAAATTGCAAAGAAATACCGTCCTTTTTGTACTGATGAGTAATAGCATTATAAATGCTGTGTAAACAAAAAAGGCTGTTGTCTGTGACTGTGGGCAATGCTGTTTGGGCTATATTCACTGCTATAGGAACAAGTACAGACAGACATAACCTCTGAACATGGTAGAGTCTTGCCAGCTGAATTCGTTCCATCCTTCTGCAAGCACGACATCAGCTATCCTGGCACAATTACTCCTCATTCCAACCTCCACACCTTTGTTAATACATCTCCTTGGTCTGGAAGCTTCACCCCTCTGAGCTTTACTTAAACCTAAGATATCCCTTTTTTTGGTGCTCATGTCAACCCCCACCTCCTGTAAGCACATCTCTCTGAACTATTTATTTTAGCACTGGCAATAATTCATGCGAGGCAATAATAAGCTAACACTTAAAGAGAGCCGACTCTATGCTGGGCACTGTTCCAAGTGCTTCACTCACACCTACATATGAATTAATTTAATCTTCACAATGATCCCACTGTATAAGTACTGTTATTCTCCCCATTTTACAGGTCAAGAAACTGAGACCCAAAGTGGTTAAATAAGCTGCCCATGACCTGAGCTATCAGTCTACGGAACCCACGTTCTAACCCACTCTGCTACAGGCAACATCCTGTCCATCAGCTTTTGCTAACTTATGTAACAGACCTACAAGTGAAAGTGAAAGTCTTGACTCTTTGCGAGTCCATGGACTATACAGGCCATGGCATCCTCCAGGCCAGAATACTGGAGTGGGTAGCCTATCTCTTCTCCAGGTTATCTTCCCAAGCCAGGAATCGAACCCAGGACTCCTGCATTGCAGGCAGATTCTTTATCAGCTGAGCCACAAGGGAAGCCCAAAGAGCTCCAAAGGCCACAATAACAAATCCAAACAATAGGCTTTTGATATCTGAGGAAGAGGAGGCATTGGTGCAGGAAGGTTAAGTTTAGAAACAGACTGTGGAGAAATTAACTGACAACATGGAGTTGGTCAGGCTCTCCTGTCCCACTCTCATGGTCTCACACCTTATGTTCTGTAAACAATGATATTCTGACCTTGGTAGCACTGGGCCTGTCCGCCCCCTTGGCCATGGGCCACTTTGTCTGTCTTAGTACATCAGTAAGTAGTCTTTGAAGACTCCTTGCTGCTGCTGCCACTGATCAGAGAATAAACATGTCTGCAGTCCCCGCAGCTCCTTCAGTCTTCTTCCAGCTTCCCTGGTCTTGCCTTATCTACTCTGGGTTCAGTGAACAGTGTGAGTGGCAAGACACAGACCAGTTAGAACACCAGCTCTACCATTTTCTAGTTAATAGACTTTAGCAAGTCAAGTCACTTAACCTTTTTTAGTGTGAGCCTCTGCTTCTGAAAGATTATAAACTAATTTTTAGAATGGTTGTGAGAATTAAATGATACAGGTAAAGCACCAAGCACATGGCTGCCACATAGTATGTGATCAATAAATGTTGGCTCTAGAGCATGAAAGAGGCTCAAATTGTGAATTACAGTGGCCTTTCTTTGCTAAAGTATTACACAGTGGTTATAAAATGGTATTAAACAATAACCAAAAAAACATAGTTCTTTGTGACAACACACTAATGTGATTTTACTAATTTCCTTAATACCCTAAGCCTGTAACAGAGCCAAACATTAATTATCTCTAATGAAACAAAACGCCTTGCCTCTGGGTATCAGACTGAAACAGCAGAGGGCCTATAACTCACTAAAGACAAAAGCAAATAAGTATAAAAAGCAAACAGCCAGCAGTGGGAAAGTTCCCATAAAGTGCACCAACAAACGGGAGTGCATTGGGATAGTTCTGGAAAGCGCATCTTAAGGGCTGAAGGTTCAATGTGATGAGAACCCGACGCAAGAGTCTACAGTTTTTGGAGGTCTGGAAAGCGGAGTTCGGTACAACTCCTGAGAGGTAGGTTTCAGTTCCCTTTCTAGGGAGAGGGATAGGAAAAGGTTCCCCTGTGTCACGATGCCACGGTGAGCCTACCCGTGCAAGATGCTCGCGTCCCAGCAGGGTTAAAGGGCAGAGGAAATTCTCCTTCTGGCCGGTGAGGCCCACCAACTCCGAGGTCCCTTTCTAACTCTGGAGCAGGGCCGCGTTACAGAGGACCGGCGTGAACACTGCGCAGAATGAGGCTGCTCACACTTCAACAATCTTTTTAGGGGGTAAGGGTAGGCGGTGAAAATGTATTGGGAAAAGCCGGCATCAGTAAGTGACATCTCTGCAAAATGCCTCCAAAGATTCTCAGGACCCAGTGACCTGCAAAAGCTTCCTTGCAGCTGTTGTCTCTCCGACCCCACGCAAGGTTGACTGCTCCTCCAAAGAAGCTTGTAGACCAGCCCCTCGCCTACTTCTCCCCAGCTGCTACTCCCAGCCTTCCTTACGGAAACTGAGGTCTGTTGGACCAGAGGCCTGGAAACAGGTCGGGGTCGTGGCCCGCCCGCGGTAACGGGTCTTGGGACAGACCTGGCGGAGGGAGGGAACAGCTGGTACAGGACAGGGACGGGGCATACACCACCCCAGTCCTGTTGGAAAAGACCCCTCTGCCGCTGCCAAGGTCATCTGGGACCTCCCCAAGAAGCCGGCCTCGAACGCACTCACCAGCGCGCCGCCGCGCAGCAGCCGAACAGTAGCTCGCTCCATCAGTGCTAGAAAACAGATGCTATCGATACCGCGAAGACGTGCGTGGGGCCCTTGGGCCGCACGCCAACACCTGAAGGCAGGTAGAGCCACAGCCTCGCCCACTCACCCGGCCCCGTGTCCCGACGGTACGCCGAGAGGGACAATAGCCTCTCTTCGCTTTTTCGTTCTGCTCACGCGAGAGTTGGGCACGGCAGTGGGGCGGGAAGGGAACCGGAGACACAACAAACATGGCGGCGGCGGTGACGAAGACGGCGGGGGCGACGGCGACGGCAGCGGCGTTGAACGAGGCGGTGGGGGTTCCTCGGTGCGACTGTCAGGCGGTAAGTAGCTGGTCGTCGGCTCGGACGGCGGTGACAGGGCTGAGCAGAGCGGTTATGGAGGAGCGGCGGGGGGAAAGAGCCGGGTGTTCGCGACGGGCCGGCTGACTCCGCCCGGAACTCAGCCCCAGCGGAGGGGCGGGCGTGGTTGGTCGGTCGGTCGTTGGGGTCGCGACCCGGGACCTTCCTGACAGGAGCGCGGAGGGTGCGGTGTCTGGGCCTCCGGAGCCCCGAGGGAGCGGTGCCTGCGGTGGGGTCGCCGTCAGTTGGGGGCTTGGAGGCTCCTGGGTAGGGAGTAGCCTCTCTCGCTCTGACAGGTGGTCGCGGGGGCGGGGGCGCGCCCCGAGGTCCGCGTCATCACTAGGTCCCTGGGCCTGGGGGCTCCGCTGAGGCGCGGGTCTCCTAGGCGTTCCGAATCCTGGTGAGGATGCCACCCCGACGCCAGTTGCGGGCTGCAGGTTGGGAGGACTTTTAAAACCTCCCGTCTTTTATCAGACAGTCCTGTCTTGATCCTTTTCTACTACTTGAACACTCCCTCTACTTGGGGGGAGATGTGAGATGTAGGGAGGATTTTGCAACAAAGAACTGTTGAGGTTCGTGCAGGATTTAAATCTTAACGTAACTGGCTGAAGTGCGAGTAGCCAAGCCTTCCACCTCCTAAGTGCTCGGTAACTGAATCTAAAGTGAAGTTAAACCGGTTCCGGCTGCCCCTAACCGTGCGGCCCAGTTAGTGTCCCCTCAGTGTGCTGTTTAGGTCCGAAGAGGATCGACTAGTGGGAAAAGAAGTACAGGCTGTTTAAGTTGTGAGCTCTGAAGAACTTCAGTTTGGAAGACACACGACTTCTTTAGAATGACTATTTAAACATCTGAGCTAACAGTTTTACAGATTCCCTTTAGTTTTGATTTATGTTGTGCATTTAACACGACTATGTATGTCAATATAATCTTGGGAGTTCGTTACAGAGAATTGAGGTGTTTGGTGTTTTTTTTACCTCCAGGGATCCCAAGAGTTTCCCAAGGAAACCCGAAGTGTTTTGAGTTGCGATAGAGGCTAATAAAGATGGGGATCAGATACGCCGTTATTAGGCGTGCCTGGTGGGTTTGTTTTTTTAAACCTTTTCCCGCAAATGTTTCCCTGTGGGGCTAGGCTAGTACCTTGTTTTCATGCAGTTACAGCTGTTTGGCCGTACTAAGCCTGAGCCTTTTAGAAGTGTACTATGAACAAATGAAATAAATTATTTAATTTAGACAAAATTTTTGCCAAAAATGAAATCTTAAGAAATCCACCAGCGGGGAAAAAAAACGATAGTCACACTGATGCATGTTGAAGCTCTTTGTTGATTAGTTGGAGCTTTTGCTGAAATGAAGCTGCTGCTTTGGTCTTTACCTTTTAGCTTAGTTTTCTGGTACTAGTAAAATTGGCACGTTATTTTATTAGCTTATTAAACCTGTGTATGCTAATTTTTTGTCACAAAGGTTTTGATTTGTGGTATATTTTTCTTTGTGGAACTCTGTATGGCTTTTCAATTTTAGTTGAAATTCCCTCCATGGCCTTTGGGAGTCCCTTGGTGTGTCTCCAGAGTAAATTTCGATTACTCTACATTTCATCAATGTTGGAGTGGCAAGAAAAAGGAGGAACTGATTTGGGGTGAAAAGGTTAGATTGCATACATCTTTGTTTCTTCCAACGTGTTTTTATTTATGTTTTATAATTTCTCAAAGCCTCATAATGTCCCTTTTCCCTTTGAAGAACTTGCTTTTTTGACAGTTATGTAACCAGAGGAAATGTGTTCCAATTATTTCTGAAGTTCCATGTTCTCTGTACAAAGGAAGCATTTGATACGTATTCTGTAGCAATCAGTATAAAAGTATATATACACTCATTGAACTGCAGTCACTGTATGTATATAGGCTGTCTAAACCCCAAATTAAGTTATTGTAAAAGGAAGTTATTCAACTACTTTATGTAGATTAAATAAAATAGATCCTACTGCTGCCTAATCATGTTCTCAAAACCTCCTGTAGCTTATTAAAAAAATAGAGTTTGGGAGGAAGGTAGGTTAAAGAGCCCCTTCTCCTTCTCATATTACCTCTCTTTCTTATGATTGTCTTCTAATTTGCATCATGATGCCTCCGTTAGCTCCTAGTAAGAGGGCTTGTGGGTGTCTTGATGAGCAACTTCCCTTTCTTAGTTTGAGACTGAAGGAGATCAGAGGACTTGAATATCAGGACCCAGAGAAGGTCAGAGAAAAGTTTAAGTTACTTGCTTAAAGAGGTTTTTGTGTTCTTTTGGGATATCAAAACTTATTTCTTAGATGCTTCTGTCTTTCACTAGCATGGGTAATTTCTGGTTGTTTTGTAAGAACCTTATTGTGAGTTTTGAATGGGTAGTTGGGGAGAGCTGTTGGCATAAAAATAATTTAGGTGCATTCTAGCCAATTTCTATATAGACATGTATCTAGAACCTGTGGAATACCATGCCAGCTTAACTTTAATCAGAGGGATCACAGGGAGGACTCAGAATTTTGCTGTATAATAGGAAATAATAATCATGAAGTATGGTAATGAGGACATTATAGTTTGCTGATTCTGAAAGTAGATTTTTATGTTAACATTTGCAAAAGTTTTAAACACTGTCTTAGCTGCATCTCTAAATACCAGTTAATTTATGGAGTTCTTAAATTAAACATTCGGTCCTGAGACTAATGAGTACTTTATTAAAGATAGGAAGATGGTTTGGATACAAAAACCCTTAAATTTTTTTCCCTCGATATCAGGAAGTCTTCTGTGGTTTCAGAATTATTGTTCTTTTTCTAATTATTGTGATTAGAACTGCTGACTTGAACTGTAGACTCTATTCGTATTTAGGCATATCATATATACTTGCTTGTTTTATAGACTAGACCCCGCAAGGGCTTGCAAGTCTGCCGTGGGGGAGGGGTCTTGCAGGTCTGCGTGAGAGGAGGTGATGTAGGTCGAGTGGGCACAAAAATGCTTAGGGATGGAATGACAGTTTTTAAATCATTGCAGGATATCTGTGGTTATAAACCATATCGATATATTTAAAATTCTTAAGAGTAGAGTTTCTCTCAAGTTTACAGTGTTCAGTTCAGTCGCTTAGTCAAGTCCAACTCTTTGCAACCCCATGGACTGCAGCACACCAGGCCTCCTCGTCCATTACCAGCTCCTGGAGTTTACTCAAACTCATGTCCATTGAGTTGGTGATGCCATCCAAACCATCTCATCCTCTGTCATCCCCTTCTCCTCCTGCCTTCAGTCTTTTCTCAGCATCAGGGACTTTTCAAATGAGTCAGTTCCTCATATCAGGTGGCCAAAGTATTGGAGTTTTTCAGCTTCAGCATCAGTCCTTCCAGTGAATATTCAAGACTGATTTCCTTTAGGATGGACTGGTTGGATCTCCTTGCAGTCCAAGGGACTCTCAAGAGTCTTCTCCAACACCACAGTTCAAAAGCATCAATTCTTCGGTGCTCAGCTTTCTTTATAGTCCAACTCTCACATCCATACGTGACTACTGGAAAAACCATAGCTTTGACTAGACAGACCTTTGTTAGTAAAGTAACGTCTCTGCTTTTTAATATACTGTCTAGGTTGGTCATAACTTTTCTTCCACGGAGCAAGCGTCTTTTAATTTCATGGCTGCAGTCACCATGCGCAGTGATTTTGGAGCCCCCAAAAATAAAGTCTCTGACTGTTTCCATTGTTTCCCCATCTGTTTGCCATGAAGTAATGGGACCAGATGTCATGATCTTTGTTTTCTGAATGTTGAGCTTTAATAAAGCCAACTTTTTCACTCTCCTCTTTCACTTTCATCAAGAGGCTCTTTAGTTCTTTGCTTTCTGCCATAAGGGTGGTGTCATCTGCATATCTGAGGTTATTGATATTTCTCCCAGCAATCTTGATTCCAGCTTGCGCTTCATCCAGTACAGTGTTTCTCATGATGTACTCTGCATATAAGTTGAATAAGCAGGGTGACAATATACAGCCTTAACGTACTTCTTTCCTGATTTGGAACCAGTCTGTTGTTCCATGTCCAGTTCTTACTGTTGCTTCTTGACCAATGTCTTCCCTTTTTTCATTGGCATCCTTTGTGGTGGTTTTTTTAAGTCCATCGTGCATTTTGATTGAAAATCAAATTTATGGCGGGAAACAGAGTGAAATTTGTAATGTGACAATGTGATAATAGCCAGGACTGTCAGAATATGCCAGCCATCCTCTGTGATTAGGCTCATTTGTGTTCTTAAAACTTGAGACGCATGTATAAAAATGTCCTGCATTTTTTCCCTGCAGTCTTGTGCATTTTCCCCCCTGCCTTGTCGTGTGTAGTTCAGCAGTGTTATGCTTTCTAATCAGGATTTGGTAAAATTTATCTTGCTTGTTTAAGAAGTATATTCAGATACTTTCCAGTGGAAACATCGGTTTTTATATGAAGTGATCGGCAAAAAGTGATGCTAAGTTGAAATGAAACAGGAGGATTTCTTTCTAAACCACAGCCTTTATAATTAGAACACAATCTGTAGGGCCTTAACAGCTTTTATATTTAAAAAAAACAATTTCCCAGATCTTATTCTTTTCTATTTTTTTTGGGTGGGGAGCCTTTACCTGTGTTGACTGGCAGTAGTAATAGCAGACATTCTTGCGTTCTTGATTCTAGGGGGAATGCATCTAAATTTTCTCCCTTAGTTGTGATGTAGATTTTCGGAAGTTAGCCTTTAGCAGCTTGAGGAAGTTTGTTGTTTCTTTGTACCCAGTGCTGCTACTCTGTTTTTCTATGTGGGTTGGCAGTCTTTTCTCACTAGAAATTTCCTATTACTCCCTTTGTCTTTGAGGTTTTAAAATTTCACAATAATGTGTCTAAGTGTTATTTTATTACATGTTCTATTTTGCACTCTGCTCCCTTTCAGATTGAAATGAAAGAAATCTTTAATTCTGGAAATTTCTTGATTATTTCTTTAAAAAGCATTTCTCTTTATTTTTCTCTATCATTTTGGAATTTATTCTGCATCTTTATCTGCTATTATTTCTTACCTTTTTATGTACATTTTTATGTTTCTCCCCATCCCTGTATATTTTGAGGTGTGTTTTTCAGGTTTATTGAGATATAATCTTATCATTTCAGTCGCTCGGTGATGTACAGTTCTTTGCTACCCCATGGACTGCAGCACACCAGGCTTCCCTGTCCATCTTCTTATAGATTATTTTTATTTTTTTGGCTACACTGTGCAGCCTGGAGGATCTTAGTTGCCTAATCAGGGATCTAACCCATGCCCCCTGCTGTGGAAGTGTGGAGTTTTAACCACTGGACCGCCAGGGAAGTCCCTATTACAGATCATTATTATTATTATTATTATATTTTTTAATTTTATTCTTGATGATCTTTTTCATTGTACCTGACTGGCCAACTTTTTCTTTTTTCCTAAGCAAAGGGCAGATTTTAAAGGACAAATAATTGGCAGAATCAAGTAAAGTCATAAATATTAATACAGTGATTAGGAAGCATAGAAAAGCAGTTCGGCCTACCAGACAGGATGGGAAAACAACTGAAGCAAACTGTTCAGAAGCCAGCAGTAATCCTTAAGACTGAGAAAGCTGAGCCAGATTAAAGCGAGTGAGTTAAAGAGGTGGCCTAAAGGAGGAAAATGAGAAGAGATGAGTTTGGGAAATTGTAAATTGATTTGGGAAATTGCAAATTGGAATATATGAATAATGGAGAAAAGTGGACCATGTTTGTTTCATTGTAACCACAGATGAGATATATAAAATGGTAACATAAGACACTTGGAATTTTGGACAGTGGGGAATTTCTTAATCTAAGGTATAACCATTTTTGGCTGCAGAAATAGCTGCTGTTGTCTGAAAACATACCATAAACTACACATCTTGCAAGATACTTACACTTATGTGTAAAACTTAAAACAGTACTACAAATTGGTACTGTTATCTCATTTTACAAAATAGGAAACTAAGGCTAGAGAAGACCCTGTTCAGAGCCTTTAAGGTAGTAGCTTTAACCTGCTGCTGCTGCTGCTAAGTCACTTCAGTCGTGTCTGATTCTAATACCACAATAATATTCTGTTCATCCAGAGGACAGACTTTCAGTAGCCTCAACTTTGTAGAAAATGGTGAAAAGAGACAGTAATAATAATGACCCCCTAGGCATCTTCTAAAAAAGGAGCAAAGAAACTATTCAAACATGTTGCCTTAAGAAAAGTGAGAATTACCTGCAGGTTCTTACTTGGCTGAATGTGTCTGGAGTAAAGAACAAATTAAATGTTAGGAGAGAGGAAGGCAGGAAAGACAAAAATAAAATGTATCGATCTGGGGCCAGTGAACAAGGGAAACCAAACCAGCCCCCGTGTTCTTATTGGTTCCTCAATTCAATTCAGTTCAGTTCAGTCGCTCAGTCTCAATCGTGCCTGACTCTTTGCGACCCCATGAATTGCAGCATACCAGGCCTCCCTGTCCATCACCAACCCCCAGAGTTCACTCAGACTCACGTCCATCGAGTCAGTGATGCCGTCAAGCCATCTACATCCTCTGTCGTCCCCTTCTCTTGCCCCCAATCCCTCCCAGCATCAGAGTCTTTTCCAATGAGTCAACTCTTTGCATGAGGTGGCCAAAGTACTGGAGTTTCAGCTTCAGCATCATTCGCTCCAGAGAAATCCCAGGACTGATCTCCTTCAGAATGGACTGGTTGGACCTCCTTGCAGTCCAAGGGACTCTCAAGAGTCTTCTCCAACACCACAGTTCAAAAGCATCAATTCTTCAGCGCTCAGCTTTCTTTGTAGTCCAACTCTCACATCCATACATGACCACTGGAAACACCATAGCCTTGACTAGATGGACCTTTGTTGACAAAGTAATGTCTCTGCTTTTTAATATGCTGTCTAGGTTGGTCATAACTTTCCTTCCAAGGGGTAAGTGTCTTTTAATTTCATGGCTGCAGTCACCATCTGCAGTGATTTTGGAGCCCAGAAAAACAAAATCAGCCACTGTTTCCACTGTTTCCCCATCTATTTGCCATGAAATGATGAGACTGGATGCCATGATCTTAGTTTTCTGAATGTTGAGCTTTAAGCCAACTTTTTCACTCTCCTCTTTCACTTTCATCAAGAGGCTCTTTAGTTCTTCACTTTTTGCCATGAGGGTGATGTCATCTGCATATCTGAAATTATTGCTGTTTCTCCCAACAATCTTCATTCCAGCTTGTGCTTCCTCCAGCCCAGCATTTCTCATGTTGTACTCTGCATATAAGTTAAGTAAGCAGGGTGACGATATACAGCCTTGACGAACTACTTTTCCTATTTGGAACCAGTCTGTTGTTCCATGTCCAGTTCTAACTGTTGCTTCCTGACCTGCATATAGGTTTCTCAAGAGGCAGGTCAGGTGGTCTGGTATGCCCATCTCTTTCAGAATTTTCCACAGTTTATTGTGATCCACACAGTCAAGGCTTTGGCATAGTCCATAAAGCAGAAATAGATGTTTTTCTGGAACTCTCTTGCTTTTTCCATGATCCAGCGGATGTTGGCAATTTGATCTCTGGTTCCTCTCCTTTTCTAAAACCATCTTGAATATCTGGAAGTTCACAGTTCACGTATTGCTGAAGCCTGGCTTGGAGAATTTTAAGCATTACTTTACTAGCGTGTGAGATGAGTGCAATTGTGCCGTAGTTTGAGCATTCTTTGGCGTTGCCTTTCTTTGGGATTGGAATGAAAACTAATTGTTGTATAACACAATCAGTAGTAGCAACACTGTCAAGTTAGTCTATTTCTAGTAGATTTCTAGTTAAAGTTAATTAAAATAGAAGTTTTTGTTTTTAAAATGTTGGTCAAGTTTTCTGGGACCTCCTTGCTGGTCCAGTTTCTAAGACTCCATGCTGCCAATGCAGGGGGCCAGGCTTTGATCCCTGTCAGGGAGCTAGATCCCACATGCTGTAACTAAAGACCCTGTACGCTGCAACTAAGACCCAAAGCAGCCAAAAAAATAAATTTTTTTTTTTAAAGTTGATCACGCTTTTGTTAATTGGAAAATGGGCTTTTACCTCATTTCCACAACACTGTAATTCTTGCCACGGAAACACTTAGGCTGAAAAGGGTGGTGGCTCAGACCATAAAGAAAAGAACCCAGAGTGGTCCAAATATTCTTGAAGGAGAAAAACAACTGGTGGACTTAAATTACTGAGATATTAAGATTTTTATTACTGAGACTATGTGGTGGTAGTGTGAGGACAGACAAAAATAGGCCAATGGAACAGAATGAAGAATCCAGAAATAGCATCTCATATATCATCTGGTTTAGAAAGGTGAGAAAAGAGGCTGGTGGAGAAAGACTGGTCTATCAAATGCATGTTGCTAGGATAGTTGGATATCTCCATGGGGAGAAAAAGTGTATTTTGACTTGTAACTTTACAATACACAAAGCTCAATTCCAGATAAAAATATGAAAGGTAAAAACATAATAAAAATTTCACAAGAAAATACAGGAGAACATCTTCATGTAAAATATAGGCAAGGATACCAGCAACTCTAAATGTAAAGGTAGGGGAGGATGGGTAAATTGGACTATATTAAGAACTTCTGTTCATCAAAAGTTACCATTAAGAAAGTGAAAAGTCGAGCCACAGAGTGTGAGAAGTTCTCAAGATATACATATCTAATAAAGGGCTTCCCTGGTGGCTAGTAAAGAATCCACCTGCAATGCGGGAGACATGGGTTCGATTCCTGGATTGGGAAGATCCCCTGGAGGAGGGCATAGCAACCTACTCCAGTATTCTTGCCTGGAGAATCCCATGGACAGAGGAGCCTGGTGGGCTACAGTCCATGGGGTTGCAAAGGGTCGGACACGTCTGAGCGACTAAGCACAGCACGATAAAGAACTCATATCCAGAATATTGTGAAGAACTCTTACATATTAATTAGATGGACAACCTGATAGAGAAATGAACAAAAGACTTGAACAGATGCTTCACTGGGTATGAAATAGAGGTTATATAAGTGGGAAGTTAACAAGTACATAGCTTAATTAATTATCAAGTCATACAAATTAAAACCAGTGTGATACCACCATACACCCATCAAGATGGCTAAAATGAAAAAGGCAAAAAAATACCTGGGCGTTGGTGAGGGTGTGTGGCAACAAGACTCTTGTTCTGCACTGATGGGAGTACAGATCGGTATACTCACTTTGAAAAACTATCTGGCATTATCTGAAGCGGAACATATGCATACCCTTTGGGCCAGCAGTTTCAGCTGTCAGGGATGTAGAGCCCTTGGTGGTACACGGCGGGGCTCCTGGCATGCTGGTAGCCTTCTGTTTCTAGACATTAGTGTTGATTTCATGGATGTGTTCATTTTGTGACAATTCACCAAGCCTCTACCCTTAGGACTGCTGTGCTTTTCTGTGTGTGTGCTATGCTCTGAGAAAAAATTAAGCATATATACTGAGACATGACTGACCTTTAGCTTTAGATGCCTACTGCTGGCTATCAAAGATAACTTTCTTAGATAGTAAATTACTCATTAAGTAGTTGGGGTTTAGGGAAAGAAATTTTTAGCATAAGGCGTATTTTAGAACATGTGCATAAATATGTTTTTATTGGAAGGAAAAACTTGTTGTCTCCTACGTGCTAGACTTCCTCAGCTTGTTTTTACTAGAAAACTTTTTGGTTATTTGATTTGTGAATTTGGGCCAAACACCTATGTGAAGACCAGTTTTTAGTTTATAATTGCAAAATCTGACATGAGAGTTTCTCTCCGTCAGCATCAGGTATTTCTTTCTTTTCTGTAAAATTTTTTTTTCTTTTTCTCAGAATGAGTAGGATGGTGAGTGGTGGTAGAGGTGGTGATTTGGATTTCTAGGGCAGGGGTCACAAAGTTTCAGCCCGTAGGCCAAACCTGGCTCTGTGCCTGCTTGGACCCTGATGAATGAAAGATTGAGGGCAGGAGGAGAAGGGGACGACAGGATAAGATGGTTGGATGGCATCACTGACTCAATGGACATGGGTTTGTGTGGACTCCAGGAGTTGGTGATGGACAGGGAGACCTGACGTGCTGTGGTTCATGGGATCGCAAAGAGTTGGACACGACTGAGCAACTGAACTGAATTGAATTTAGACCATGATCATGTTTATTCCTATACATATTGTCTGTGGCTGCTTTTAGCTATAGTGACAGTCACAGGCTAAAATATTTCCTATCTGGCCCGTTTCAGAAAGTTTGCCACCACTGTTCTAGATCACCTACTTCTAGAGTTCTCATTCATGTGAGAATGTTGTTTTAAGACCCTTTGCTGTGTGATATGGTAGTCACTAGCCACATGTAGCTATTTCACTTTTAAATTAAACAAAACTCAAGTCATTTGTATGAGCCGCATTTGAGCACTCAGTAGCTGCATGTGGCGAGTGGCACCTGTACCGGCCAGCGCAGGCACTGGTACAGTGCCGTGGTACGGACGGCACCATGGGCATCGTCCAGAAGTTCTCTCCACCAGCCCTGTTTGAGCCACTTGGTTTCTCTACTGTCTCCTTCAATGATAATCCCTGCTGATATGCCGATTTCTTTCATCTGGGTTTTTCTTTTTGTAATTTCTTTCCATCCATTCAAACTAAGTTTGTATCCCAGTTTATTTAAATATTAAATATATGACTTGTTGACTGTTTTTTGTATGTCTTCTTTAGTTCACCAGGAAGATTATAAGGTATTTAAAAGCAGGGACTGTGTTCTCTTGCTTTGTAGTACCTGGCCCATAATAATCTTCGTCAGTGTTGTTGTTTTAATACATACTGCATCTCCCTAAATAGTGTAAAATTATTTTATTTTCCCCCTATAGGTATAACGAACTGTAAACTCCAGAAATATTCATATATATACACATATATATATCAAAATCAAAGATGGGTGAGAAGAAACCGGAGCCTTTGGACTTTGTGAAAGATTTCCAGGAATACCTAACTCAGCAGACCCATCATGTCAACATGATTTCTGGATCAGTTAGTGGGGACAAAGAAGCAGAGGCTCTTCAGGGAGGTAGATTCCTCTTAATACCATTAAATAATTCATTTTTTATACATGTAATGTTTGTGTGTTGTTATCCATAGTATGAAGCCACTGTTGCTCGCTAATGTGAATCATTCTCTTTTGGGCAGAAGATGGGCAGTTTTTTTTTTTTGTGTGTGTGTGTAATAAAGTTTTATTAAAGTATAAAGGAGATAGAGAAAACTTCTGACATAGGCATCAGAAGGGGGCAGAAAGAGTACCCCAGATGGGCAGTTTTTTTCCCCCTTCTTTAAACGGGTCAGGTTTTGCTGAGGGAGAGGACCCCCCCACCTCCCGCCCCCACCCCCGCCCCAGAGCTTACCCTGGGGTCCAGAGATGCGTTCTCTCCTGTGCAAAAGTTGGGGCTAAATTTCCTTCCCATTCTCCAGGTTCCATTAGCTAACAGTGGGTACAAGGAGCCCAAAGGGAGTCCATCTTCACTACACAAGGCCTTTGTATTAGACCTGAGACAAAATAGAGGTTTCTGTTTCTTCTCTTAAAATGAAGAGAGGGCCCACCATGTGTGCTCACCTAGGAGGTGAAACTAGCCAAGAGAAAGCAGTGAGTACTTGAACCTGTCCTGTCTGCCCTACAGAGAGACCGGCGGGTTTGCTCCCACACGAAGACTGGGGTCTCTTCCTGACCCTCGCTCGGGAGGCAGCAAACTGCAGCCTGTGGGCCCCATCTGGACTGCTGGTGTGGTTGCTAAGAGTGGTTTCTACATTTGTAAATGGTTGGTGGGAAAAAGAAAAATAATGTCATGACACATGAAAATTAACACGAAATTTAAACTTCAGCATCCATAGTTTTACTGAAACATAGCCATGCTTGCTGACCTATTTTCTATAACTGTTTTTGAGTTATAGCAGCAGAGTCGAGTAGCTGTGAGAGACCCCGTGGCCCACAAAGCCTGTATTTGCTATCTGACCCTTGTGGGAAAAGTATGCTAACCTTTGACCTAGATGGCCTAGGGCTTTGTAATCCAGGGACCAGCAACAGCAGAGAGCTGGTGAGAAATGCAAACCATCAGGTCCCACCCCAGATCTACTGTATCAGTAGGTGTATTTTAATACACTCCCCAAGTGATTCCATATGCACGTAAAATTTTGGAAGTTACTGCCTTAGAAAAGCAATGGGAGAAAGGGGGACACTGAGCCTTGTTGTCCCTCCAGTGCAATGGACCCATTGGATTTTGGACTTGCACCAACCAGCAAAGTCCCTTCTCTCCTCCTGGTGAGGTATGGAGGAAGCCGTAGAGCAGAGGGCTCAAACTGTCCATACATCCATGGCTGCCTCCTTAAGATGGTGTAGAAGTGCTTTTCCCATGAAATTGGAGGAATAGACACTCCCTCTTAATGCTCTAGTGTACAATTCCTGGACTCAGATCCGAGAGAGCAGGGTTGTAGTCCCCACCATCTGCTGGTTTTCCAGACCTGAGCACTTGCTCCTTCAGTTTACCTATACAAAGCAGTTGATTAAAATTGAACAGCAGAACATCTCTTAACTGAAATTCTTACAGGTTATAACATCCAGAGATATCAGGTACAATATTCCCCTTTATGTGCTTAATTAGAATTTTAAGATCCTAAATGCAACCCAGGGTCTAGAACATAGATGTAAGCTGAGTGGAACTATAAAACTCAACATGAATTACTCTAGATTAAATAGACTAGGATTTGTGAAGATGATCATGACAGCCCATTGTATTTGTAGAAGCGGCTAGAATCTTAAACATGTAATTGCCATCACTGTTTACTCCCCTTTTCTCCTTACCTGTCAGATAAAGGTAATGCCCTGTTCTCTTCCTCAAAAGCACATTGAGCACTGATATGTGTTAGTGATTTGAGACCCCCCTCATATGATGCTGCTTTTGTATGGAATTAATGTCAGTTCAGAAAGACTGTGTGATTTTTGTGAATTTAACTTTTATGCTAAGTGACCTGTCAGTTTATGAAAGATTTCCTACCACTCAACACTAAATTGCTAAATTGAGTTGATGCTAAGATGAATAATTTCTTTTGCTATACTTTGTTTGTAGCTGGAACAGATGGTGATCAAAATGGACTTGATCACCCATCTGTTGAAGTTTCCCTGGATGAAAACTCAGGAATGTTAGTAGACGGGTTTGAAAGGACCTTTGATGGAAAGCTCAAGTGTCGGTATTGCAACTATGCCAGCAAAGGCACCGCCCGGCTCATTGAACACATTAGAATTCACACAGGTAACAGAGAAGGGGCTGGAGAGGGGCCAAGGAGGGCAGGTTGATCTGTCATATAAATAGTTGAGATTGTTTGAAAATGAAGGTTGATGTAAGGTTTGAGTAAATGGAGAAGTGAATCCAGTTTTACAAAGCAATAGCATGACAGCATACAAGGAAGGAAGGTCCCTTGTAAGCTTTCCCTTCCTTAGCTATCTTCCTTTGTGATCTAAACTCAGTATCTGTCAGCTTCTCATGTTGGCCAGCTTAATGCTGAAGGCAGAATGAAGGATAAATATATTTATCTTTATCCTGTCTAAGTGCATTGCCATTGCAGACTAGGGAGGAGGTTTCTGTAAAATTGCAGGTGACACTGCTAACCCTTAGACGTTGCCTTAGCCATCCCTTCTGTGAAAGGAATATATTCCACTAGTCAGTATAGTATGAAGATTGTTGTATGCAGCTTCTTTAACGGATTTTAATAATCTTTTGTACATGTGTGTATTTCCGAAAAGCATTTTATTTTTGATGAGTTTCTAAATAATGAATGGACAAAATATGAAACTTTTCATAAATGAGCTACTCCTGCAGTTTCTCTCCCATTTTTCCTTTTAAACAGGTGAGAAACCTCATCGATGTCACTTGTGTCCATTTGCATCTGCCTATGAGCGTCATCTGGAAGCCCACATGCGTTCCCATACAGGAGAAAAACCATACAAATGTGAATTGTGTTCCTTCCGCTGCAGTGACCGAAGCAACCTGTCCCATCATCGAAGGCGCAAGCATAAAATGGTACCAATTAAAGGTACTAGGTCTTCCTTAAGCAGCAAGAAAATGTGGGGGGTTTTACAGAAGAAAACTAGCAACCTGAACTATAGCAGAAGAGCACTCATCAACTTAAGCCCACCTTCCATGGTGGTTCAGAAGCCAGACTACCTTAATGATTTTACCCACGAAATCCCAAATATCCAGACTGACTCCTATGAAAGTATGGCGAAAACTACACCAACTGGAGGCCTGCCAAGAGACCCCCAAGAACTCATGGTCGACAACCCTTTAAACCAGCTCTCAACTCTAGCTGGACAGCTGTCCAGTTTGCCACCTGAAAACCAAAACCCCGCGTCCCCTGACGTAGTTCCCTGCGCCGAGGAGAAGCCCTTCATGATGCAGCAGCCCTCCGCCCAGGCAGTGGTTTCTGCCGTGTCAGCAAGTCTTCCTCAGAGCTCCTCTCCCGCCAGCCCAGAGCCTCGGCCGCCACACGGCCAGAGGAACTACAGTCCGGTGGCAGGGCCGAGCAGTGAGCCAAGTGCCCACACAAGTACTCCAAGCATGGGAAACAGCCAGCCGAGCACTCCAGCTCCCACCCTGCCAGTCCAGGACCCGCAGCTTCTCCACCACTGCCAGCACTGTGACATGTACTTTGCCGACAATATCCTTTACACTATTCACATGGGATGTCATGGGTATGAAAATCCTTTTCAGTGTAACATATGTGGGTGCAAATGTAAAAACAAGTATGATTTTGCCTGTCATTTTGCAAGAGGGCAACATAACCAACACTGAACACAATCACACTCTGCTTTCCTCACTTGGCCTTTTTGTGTTTTGCAGTTTACTGTTGTTTTTTGTGGGGGAGGGGTGGGGTGGTGTCATCCCTAATAAGGTGTCTGCTAATTTAAAGTTTTATACATATAGAGTATAAGTTTGACAGTGGAAACAAAATGTCCGTTTTCTTTTTTCATAGAAGCCTCATCAGGGTCATTTATGTATTAGAAGAGTTGGACACATTGGTATCTTAACTTTTTTCCTTTCATTTAGACATTTGAGAATTTGAGTACAATCATAATCTTACAAGTGGTTATTTAAATTTCTCACATTTACAGTCCATAAAAACGTCAAGGCTGATGGATACTCTTGGTATTTCAACATCTAAATTACAGCTAGGTGTTATTTCTGCCATAATTTCAAAATGGTAGAATAAATTACTTTCTCTTTCAAAATCTATTCCAACTTATTTCAATGATATTTAGAGGAATTGCCTTTGAAATTGCCCTTAATTAAAAATTAGTTAACATAGCTTAGTTGTTAAATTAAGTTGTTTAATTTCAACTGGTAATAGTAAAGCAGTATCAGTGTAGTAAATCTTTCTTTTTTCCATAAGGGCAAATGTAAAACATTTAATTCTTTTAAAATTAAAGTTATAAATATATGAAGTAAAAGTTCTGAAAATAAATGAAACTTTAAAACTGTAAATTGAAAGTGGAGTTTAATATTTAAAATACCTGCTTATTCAGCTTCTAGTTTAAACACAGCAGTTTTCCATTGTATTCTTTTTATTGTAATTTATTTTAAAAACTACCAGTAAGTACTCCAGAACGCTAGAAATATCAGAGGGTTATCTATGAAGATGCCTTTTTTCCTTTTAATTTGAATTTTTCATTTAAATCTTCATTCTAATGTTACATATGAATTTTACAACCAACTGAGAATCTGTTATTCCTTCCATTCCTTTGATGACCAAAGAGGTACAGTGGAAGTCATCCATCTTATTCCTAGGAAATGCGGTCCTTCCAAACAAAAAAAAATCTGAAGTTTCCTTTTCCTGCCTTCTATCCATGTATTGCCCATAATTTTCAAGAAAAGGTAGATATAGAAACAAACGGGAAAATGTGTTGGTGAAGTAACATTTACAAAAATGAGAACATATGTCCACAACATTCTATTCTCCTCTTCAGAATTGGCTATTTAAGATATTTTCTGTGAATTCAAGTTATAACACTTACTTGCAGTTTTGCCAGTCTTTCATGTACAGCAAGAAAACTATATGAAAACTGTGAACTGAATCGTCGCCTTAGTAGAAGAGGATATAGATATAAAAATGCATTTAAACATATTTGTTTACAAAAATAAAACTTGCTATATAAATCTAGAATAATTTTGAATAGGAAGCTGTTGTTTTTATATTGTGTAATAACTAGCTTACTCTGAGGACAGCTTGGTCGAACAATAAAATATATTGTTACTAACTGTTGGTTTCTGTGTACTTTGCAAAATTTTTATTTTTAATTTGGTTCAATTCTTGAAAGTGTTACTAATTGGCTTCTTAAAGCAAACATTTTAATTATTAAGCATTAACTAAAAAGGACTTCTACTCTTAAAGTAAGTGAAAGGGAAATATTGGTGGTATCTGTCCACAAAAACCCCCAAGTGCCAAGTTTAATGGATATTTTGCTCTCTCTTCCAAATACTACAAAGCCATTAAAATGAGTTCTTGTGGTTTAATCTGGTCTCCACTGCACTGTGGAAAGAGCAGCACTGAGGAGTTTCTCTAGACAGCGCTCCTTGTCAGTCTGAGGCCTGTGAATCTCCAGTCTGCAGTCTCTTCTGCTCTGTTGCTTGGAGTTCTTGCTCCTCGGATCAGTTTTAGAGCAGCCTTTTGCAAATGTGTAACTTGACCCTCATATGTATATACTGTCAGAAACAGGGTGCTGTCATTTGGACGCTTTTGTATTTATTTTTTTCTTCTATTTTATTCTTCATATAAAAGCAATACCACAAAATAGAAAATGGAAGTTTTCATTAAACAAAAAGGAAGAACTCATGTTAAAAACAGTTTATTAACTGTATATTCTGGGCCAAACAGTGACAAATATGGTTTGTTTGTTTTTTTTCCTGACAATTAAAGATGCTTTGAAAGAGCATTTTAGTTAAGATAATTTTTTCATAATTACAAACTAGAATGTATAATGTTAAAATTCCTATGACTTAAAGAGCATAGTTGTATTCCAAAGGTATCAGTGCTTGAAAGCTACAGTTAATTCTAAATGCACTAATGTTTTTGAAGCAAATCTAACTTAGAAACTTTTTTAGTATTGTATATTTAAAAATATTTAGGGTTTTATTTAAATTTTTTGAGAATTCTGTATTGGAAAGATATTATCTTCCATTAAGTATTGAATATGTTTCTCCCATTTTATTTTTAATCATATATTTTATAGAAATGAGTTGATAAAAGTTTAACATGCACTATTTATAATACTTTGCTGATAACAGGCAATGTTTTGAAACTAAATTTATTTTTGTTCAGTGAACATAAGTTTAGATTTTTAAAGTTGGTAGATAATTTATCTCCACTAATATTTTTTTAAGAAACTGTGATGAGATTAACAGGGAATAATTTTATTTCAGATTTTTATTAATATAGTATGTAGCTACAACTTCTTGAAACTCAAGTAAAGGCTAGACTTTTACTTTGAAAAAATTTAATTGGATATTTTCCAGTGCTGTCTCATTTTAGAAATGTGTTTGCCATTCATCTGCAGAACTGTTTGACAAAGGGAATATTACCTAAAAAAATGTCCAGAGATAAACCTCATTTAAGTTCTACAAAAATATTTATCAAATGGAAATATTATTTTTAAGAAATTCCCTGCTAAGGACTTTTCATTAAGTAGTCTTAGAGGTTATATGATTTCTTGAACTTGGTTTCATTAATATGTACTTTGATGTAAAGAACGTATTTTGTATGTAAAATATAAAACTTGAGTATGGTTGCAGAACACACTATATTGTTTAGGGATTCCAGAGAGCAGTTTAATGCTGAAATAACTCTATCTAGTATGTAGTTCATATTGTGAATGAAGCTTTGCTTTTGTAATGTATGAATAAAAAAATCACACTTTCTAATGGATCTCGATTTTTCTTTTTTGAAAACTAGGATCCAGTTTTGTTAATATTTTTTCAGTATGTCAATGTTAATTTTTTTTTTTTTTTTTACAGAAAAGGTTTTATGGCTACATTGGTTTGGATTTGTAGAAAGCCTTACCCATGAGAAGATCTGTCACATGAGTTACCAACAACAAAAATGGTAACGTAATTAGCGTTTTGTCTCCTTCCTAATTTCTCTTTATTTAAGGTGTAACCCCCTTAAAGTGTTGTGGCACAGGAATGAGGAAGGCTTCCTCTGCTGCTCAATTATTCGTGTCATGTTGGGGTCCTTTAATGGACCGGAACCTGGTGGTCTGGAGACAACTGATAAGAAAGTGAAGGAGAGTGAGGCTGATATTCCTTGGTTTACGCAGAAAGCCAGTAAAGCCCCTGACATGGCGCCCTCTCGATGGGGTGAAGGCGCAGAGCACCTTCTCGAGAGGGTCTTAGAAGCCCGGGCAGGAAAGTGAACTCAGAGAGCCTGTGTGCTCCAGGGGATCAGCCTGAAAGAGAGAGGGAGAGAGAGAGAGAGAAAGCAAGACACGGGGACCAAAGCTCTGATGGAGCAAAGGTGTCTTATTCAACATTGTGTAGGTATTTATACTGTCTTACAAGATAGCTATTTTCAGCAGAGATAAAATCAAAACTTACAAGTTATCAAGGAACCATGAGGTCATGCATATGAAAGAGATAAGGTTGTAAATAATCACTTTTACCATATGGTTCATAAGAAGGAAGAGGGTACTTGTCACCGTATAGAAAAAATAATGAAGGAAATGCCTGGATTCCTAAGCCCCAAGGAGAGGAGCTTGCCTCTCCCCTTAATTCCTGAATATTCACGAATTAATAAGGAACATAAAATTTCCTGACAGATCCAAAACAGCACACAAATGTTGTTAAATGCTTCCTGACAATGTCACATCTGACAAGTGACTGATTGAAGGAGTTTCTATTATGACAAATGAACTGATTTTTTTCCTTCTCTTACTTCACTCAATATGACATTTTAGGTGATGTTGCTGCAAATGGCCTTATTTCATTCTTAATGGCTGAGTAACATTCGAGTTGGATTATAAAGAAAGCTGAGCGCCAAAGAATTCGTGGGGTCACAGAGTCGGACACGACTGAGTGACTGAACTGAACTGAACATTCCATTGTATATATGCACCATATCTTTGTCCATTCCTCTGTTCATGGACATTTAGATTCCTTCCATGTCTTGGCTATTATAAACAGTGCTGCAGTGAACATTCAGTTCAGTTCAGGCTCAGTCGAGTCTGACTGTTTGTACATATATACAATGGAATGTTCAGTTCAGTCACTCAGTCGTGTCCGACTCTGCGACCCCACGAATTCTTTGGCGCTCAGCTTTCTTTATAGTCCAACTCGAATGTTACTCAGCCATTAAGAATGAAATAAGGCCATTTGCAGCAACATCACCTAGAATGTCATATTGAATGAAGTAAGAGAAGGAAATAAAATCAGTTCATTTGTCATAATAGAAACTCCTTCAATCAGTCACTTGTCAGATGTGACATTGTCAGGAAGCATTTAACAGCATGACTCTTTGTCAGACTGGGCTGGAAGAAACACAAGCTGGAATCAAGATTGCCGGGAGAACTGTCAATAACCTCAGATATGCAGATGACACCACCCTTATGGCAGAAAGTGAAGAGGAACTAAAAAGCCTCTTGATGAAAGTGAAAGAGGAGAGTGGAAAAATTGACTTAAAGCTCAACATTCAGAAAACTAAGATCATGGCATCTGGTCCCATTACTTCATGGCAAATAGATGGGGAAATAGTGGAAACAGAATTTATTTTTGGGGGGCTCTAAAATCACTGCAGATGGTGATTGCAGCCATGAAATTAAAGACGCTTACTCCTTGGAAGGAAGGTTATGACCAACCTAAATAGCATATTAAAAAGCAGACACATTGCTTTGCCAACAAAGGTCCGTCTAGTCAAGGCTATGGTTTTTCCAGTGGTCATGTATGGATGTAAGAGTTTCTTCACATATCTGTGAAGAAAGCTGAGTGCCGAAGAATTGATGCTTTTGAACTGTGGTATTGGAGAAGACTCTTGAGAGTCCCTGGACTGCAAGGAGATCCAACCAGTCCATTCTACGGGAGATCAGTCCTGGGTGTTCATTGGAAGGACTGATGCTGAAGCTGAAAGTCCAATACTTTGGCCACCTCATGTGAAGAGTTGACTCATTGGAAAAGACTGATGCTGGGAGGGATTGGGGGCAGGAAGAGAAGGGGATGACAGAGGATGAGATTGCTGGATGGCCTCACTGACTCGATGGACATGAGTTTGAAACTCCGGGAGTTGGTGATGGACAGGGAGGCCTGGCGTGCTGCGATTCATGGGGTCACAAAGAGTCAGACGCGACTGAGCGACTGAACCGAACTGAAGGAACCTCCATATTGTTTTCCATAGTGGCTGTACCAATTTACATCGTCACCAACAGTGAGAATTTATATTCTCACCAATTTAAATTCTCTCCACACCCTCTCCAGCATTTCTTGTTTGTGGAGTTTTTGATGACAGCCACTCTGGCTGCTGTGAGGTGGTATCTCATTGTAGTTTTGATTTGCATTTCTCTAATAACTAGCAATGTTGAACATCTTTTCATGTAATGTTGGACATCTGTCCTCTTTGGATAAATGTCTATTCAGGTTGTCTGCCTATTTTTTGAGTAGGTTGTTTGTTTTGATGCTATTAAGTGTCAAGCTGTTTCTAAGTTTTGGAGACTTAACCCCATATCAGTCACATACTTTGCAAGTATTTTCTCCCAGTCTGTGGGTTGTCTTTTCATTTTATTTCCTTTGCAAAAGTTTTTGAGTTTTAAGTAGGTCTCATTCGTTTATTTTTGCTTTTATTTCCATTATTCTGGGAGATGGATCAAAAATGATGTTGCTGTGATTTATGTCAGAGAGTGTTCTGCCTATGTTTTCCTCTTAAGAGTTTTATAGTGTCCAGTCTCATATTTGGGTCTTTAATCCATTTTGAGCTTATTTTTGTATATGGAGTTAAGGAATGATCTAATTTCATTTTTTTAAAATGTGGTAGTCCAGTTTTCCCAGCACCATTTGTTGAAGAGGCTGTCTTTTCCAACACTGTGTAGTCCTGCCTCTTTTGTCATAGATTGACTATAGTTGCATGGGCTTATTTCTGAGTTTTCTATCCTGTTCCAGTGATCTATGTTTCTGTTTTCCTGCCAGTACCATACTGTTTTGATGACGAGCTTTGTAGTATAGTCTGACATCAGGGAGCCTAATTCCACCAACTCTGTTTTCTTTTTCTCCCCCTCCAAGATTGCTTTGGCTATTCAGGGTCTTTTGTGTCTCCATACAAATTTTGAGATTTTCTGTTCTAGTTCTGTGAAAAATGCCATTGGTAATTTGACAGGGATTGCATTGAATCTGTAGATTGCTGTAAGTAGTATAGTTATTTTGACAATATTGATTCTTCTAATCCACAAACATGGTATATCTTTCCATTTGTTTATGTCCTCTTTGATTTCTTTCATCAGCATCTTATAGTTTTCAGACTA
The DNA here is from genome assembly GCF_055505025.1 of Bos grunniens. Taxonomy (NCBI): domain Eukaryota; kingdom Metazoa; phylum Chordata; class Mammalia; order Artiodactyla; family Bovidae; genus Bos; species Bos grunniens. Next base: position 42,514,865 of record NC_141190.1, on the reverse strand, counting down.
AAGGTCTTTTGTCTCCTTAGTGAAGTGAAGTGAAGTTGCTCAGTTGTGTCCGACTCTTTGCAACCCCATGGACTGTGTAGCCTACCATGGTCCTCTCTCCATGGGATTTTCCAGGCAAGAGTACTAGAGTGGGTTGCCATTTCCTTCTCCAGGGGATTTTCCTGACCCAGGTATCAAACCCACGTCTCTTGCATTGTAGGCAGATGCTTTACCATCTGCGCCACCAGTCTCCTTAGGTAGGTTTATTCCTAGGTATGTTATTCTTTTTGATGCAATGGTAAATGGAATTGCTTCTTGAATTTCTCCTTCTGATCTTTCGTTGTTAGTGTGTAGAAATGCAACAGATTTCTTGTATTAATTTTGTAACATGCAACTTTACCAAATTCATTGATGAGCTCTAGTAGTTTTCTGGTAGCATCTTTAGGATCTTCTATGTACAGAACCACCTGACCTGCCTTTTGAGAAACCTATATGCAGGTCAGGAAGCAACAGTTAGAACTGGACATGGAATAACGGACTGGTTCCAAATAGGAAAAGGAGTACATCAAGGCTGTATATTGTCACCCTGCTTATTTAACTTCTATGAAGAGTACATCATGAGAAATGCTGGGCTGGAAGAAGCACAAGCTGGGATCAAGATTGCCAGGAGAAATATCAATAACCTCAGATATGCAGATGACACCACCCTTATGGCAGAAAGTGAAGAGGAACTAAAAAGCTTCTTGATGAAAGTGAAAGAGGAGAGTGAAAAAGTTGGCTTAAAGCTCAACATTCGGAAAACTAAGATCATGGCATCTGGTTCCATCACTTCATGGGAAATAGATGGGGAAACAGTGGAAACAGTATCAGACTTTATTTTTTGGGGGCTCCAAAATCACTGCAGATAGTGACTGCAGCCATGAAATTAAAAGACACTTACCCCTTGGAAGGAAAGTTATGACCAACCTAGACAGCATATTAAAAAGCAGAGACATTACTTTGTCAACAAAGGTCCGTCTAGTCAAGGCTATGGTTTTTCCAGTGGTCATGTATGGATGTGAGAGTTGGACTGTGAAGAAAGCTGAGTGTTGAAGAATTGATGCTTTTGAACTGTGGTGCTGGAGAAGACTCTTGAGAGTCCCTTGGACTGCAAGGAGATCCAACCAGTCCATTCTAAAGGAGATCAGTCCTGGGTGTTCTTTGGGAGGAATGATGCCCATATGGTTTTTATTCTTCAATTTGTTGGTATGATGTATCACAATGATTGATTTGCAGATGCTGAAGAATCTTTGCCTCCCTGGGATAAGTCCCAGGGATTCACCACTTGATCATGGTGTATGAACTTTTTAATGTATTGTTGGATATGGATTGCGAGTATTTAGCTGACGATTTTTGCATCTGTGTTCATCAGTGATATTGGCCTGTAATTTTTACTTTTTGTGGTATCTTTGTCTGGTTTTGATATCAGGGTTATGGTGGTCTCTTAAAATGGGTTGGGAAGTTTTCCTTCCTCTGTGACTTTTTGGAACAGTTTCAGAAGGATAGTTGTTAACTCTTCTCTTGATAAAATTTGCCTGTGAAGCCATCAGGTCCTTGACTTTTGTCTGCTGGGAGGTTTTTAATCATGGTTTGAATTTCAGTGCTTGTGATTGGTCTGCTCATATTTTCTATTTCTTCCTGGTTCAGTCTAGGGAGATTGTACCTTTCTAAGAATTTGTCCAAAGAATGGACTAATTTTTTTTTTTAACAGGTCTTTCAGTTCAGTTCAGTTCAGTCGCTCAGTCGTGTCCGACTCTTTGCAACCCCATGAAGCGCAGCACGCCAGGCCTCCCTGTCCATCACCAACTCCCGGAGTCCACCTAAACCCATGTCCATCGAGTCGGTGATGCCATCCAACCATCTCATCCTCTGTCGTCCCCTTCTCCTCCTGCCCTCAATCTTTCCCAGCATTAGGGTCTTTTCAAATGAGTCAGCTCTTCACATCAGGTGACCAAAGTATTGGAGCTTCAGCTTCAACATCAGTCCTTCCAATGAACACCCAGGACTGATCTTTAGGATGGACTGGTTGGATCTCCTTGCAATCGAAGGGACTCTGAAGAGTCTTCTCCAACACCACAATTCAAAAGCATCAATTCTTCGGCACTCAGCTTTCTTCATAGTCCAACTCTCACATCCATACATGACCACTGGAAAAACAATAGCCTTGACTAGACGGACCTTTGTTGACAAAGTAATGTCTCTGCTTTTTAATATGCTGTCTAGGTTGGTCATAACTTTCCTTCCAAGGAGTAAGCATCTTTTAATTTCATGGCTGCAGTCACCATCTGCAGTGATTTTGGAGCCCCCCAAAAATAAAGTCTGACACTGTTTCCACTGTTTCCCCATCTATTTCCCATGAAGTGATGGGACTGGATGCCATGATCTTAGTTTTCTGAATGTTGAGCTTTAAGCCAACTTTTTCACTCTCCTCTTTCACTTTCATCAAGAGGCTCTTTAGTTCTTCACTTTCTACCATAAGCATGGTGTCATCTGCATATCTGAGGTTATTGATATTTCTCCCAGCAAACTTGATTCCAGCTTGTGCTTCCTCCAGCCCAGCATTTCTCATGATGTACTCTGTATAGAAGTTAAATAAGCAGGGTGACAGTATACAGCCTTGACGCTCCTTTTCCTATTTGGAACCAGTCTGTTCCATGTCCAGTTCTAACTGTTGCTTCCTGACCTGCATACAGGTCAAGAGGCAGGTCAGGTGGTCTGGTATGCCCATCTCTTTCAGAATTTTCCACAGTTTATTGTGATCCACACAGTCAAAGGGTTTGGCATAGTTAATAAAGCAGAAATAGATGTTTTTCTGGAACTCCTGCTTTTTCCATGATCCAGCGGATGTTGGCAATTTGATCTCTGGTTTCTCTGCCTTTTCTAAAACGAGCTTGAACATCTGGAAGTTCACAGCTCACGTATTGCTGAAACCTGGCTTGGAGAATTTTAAGCACTATTTTACTAGTATGTGAGATGAGTGCAATTGTGCAGTAGTTTGAGCATTCTTTGGCATTGCCTTTCTTTGGGATTGGAATGAAAACTGACCTTTTCCAGTCCTGTGGCCACTGCTGAGTTTTCCAAATTTGCTGGCATATTGAGTGCAGCACTTTCACAGCGTCATCTTTCAGGATTTGAAATAGCTCAACTGGAATTCCATCACCTCCACTAGCTTTGATCGTAGTGATGCTTCCTAAGGCCCCCTTGACATCACATTCCAGGATGTCTGGCTCTAGGTGAGTGATCACACCATCGTGATTATCTAGGTCATGAAGATCTTTTTTGTACAGTACTTTTGTGTATTCTTGCCACCTTTTCTTAATATCTTCTGCTTCTGTTATGTCCATACCATTTCTGTCCTTTATTGTGCCCATCTTTGCATGAAATGTCCCCTTGGTATCTCTAATTTTCTTGAAGAGATCTCTAGTCCTTCCCATTCTGTTGTTTTGCCCTATTTTTTTGCATTGATTGCTGAGGAAGGCTTTCTTATCTCTCTTTGCTATTCTTTGGAACTCTGCATTAGGCAATTCACATTATTAGACTAGAACACATCCAGTAATACATAACTGTTTTAATTAGTTTGAAAAATCATAACCAAATTAGATATTTGATTGGAGATTCAGATGTTTTAATGCTGCTTTGAAAAATACTTCCTTACAATGTTATCTTTCTCATAATGGAAAAAAGAAATAACATCTGCTAAGTCAATGGTTTGTTGAAAGCACAGGTATTTTTTGTTTCCTTGTCTTAGGTCTTCCAAAAACTCTGCTTTGAGCTTGTTAAGTTCTTCTGCCAAAAGCTTCAAGTTGTACGGAAACATCTGTTCATCTAAAATAAAGATACTCAAAATTATTTGGGTAGATTAAATTTAGCTGGACTGATGACACTAGGAAATTAATTTGATTACTTCAGACAAACCATTCAGATTCTTCTACAAATAATAATTGAGCTGGTATAATATACATGTAGACAAAGGTCACCTTAATGCAATACAAGCAAATCATTTAAACAACTTGCTACGAAACGTGTGAGCAGAAAAGGCTTTTTGTTGACAAAATAAGTCGACTTACAATCTTATTGGATTAACAGGTAGGAAGGCCAAAGAGCAGAGCTAGAAAATGACAGTTGGGTTTGAAGCTCATATGCCTAGAATAGTTGTCCAGTATAGTTTCCTACAATGATGGAAATGTTCTGCGTCTGCCCTTCAGTACAGCAGCCACTAGCCATGTGGGTGGTGTGACTGAGAACTGATTTTTTTTGTTGAACAGCTTTATGGAGGTAAAATTAACATTACAGCTTACCATTTAAACTACAATTCAGTAGTTTTATTATATTCACAGATATAAGCAGCAATGATCACAGTCAATCTTAAAAAACATTTTTATCATCTGTGATAGCTAACATCACCCTCCTGCCCCATCGCTCCTCTCTCTGCCCTCAATCCCTAAGCAACCAGTATTCCACCTCGTGTTTCCAGATTTCCCCATTCTGGACATTTCACATGACGGGACGCACACTATGTGACTTTTGTGACTGGCTTCTAGCACTTTACACACTGTTTTCAAGGTTCATCCATGTTGTAGTATTTTCTTGCTTTTTATGGTTGGATAATCCATTTTATGGATAGATGGACATATCCATATGTTTGTCAGCTGATGGACCTTTGGGTTACTTCTACCTTTTGGCTGTTAGTAATAATGATGCTATAAGCACTTGTGTTCTTGCCTGGAGAATCCCCGGGATGGGGAAGCCTGGTGGGCTGCCGTCTATGGGGTCGCACAGAGTCAGACACGACTGAAGCGACTTAGCAGCAGCAGCAGCAGCAGCAAGCACTTGTGTACAGATTTTTATATGAATATGTTTTCATTTCTAGGTCCAATGGTAACTACATTTAATCTTCTGAGGAGCTGCTAGGCTGTTTTCCAAAGCAGCTGCACCATTTTACACTGCCACCAGTGGTGTCCATGGATTCTGAGTTCGCCATATCCTCACTGAAACCTGGACTTTTAGATTCTAGCTGGCCTAGTGAGTGTGCAGTGGTATCTCACTGTGGTTTTGATCTGTATTTCCCTGGTAACTAATAATGCCAGGTGTGTTTCCATGCAGTTACTGGCCATTTGTATATTTTCCCTAAAGAAATTTCTACTCAGATTTTTTGCCCATTTAAAAAATAGGGTTATTTGTCTTTATTATTGAGTTGTGAGAGTCCTTTATATATTTTGGGTATAAGTCCTTTATGAGATGTGATTTGCAAATATTTTCTCCCATTTTGTGGATTGTCCTTTTACTTCTTGATGGAAAGAGAACCAAATTATTTAATTTTATTTAAGCAGAGTTCTAGAAGCTAGTGCCATCTCCTTCCCCAAGAGGGGGGGAAAAACCCATTTTAATGGATAGGAAGAGAATTGAGAGTAATTTGGGTATAACCCCAGTCCCCCTTGATTTTATGTTGTTGTTTAGTCACTAAGTCATGTCCAATTCTTTGCCACCCCATGAATCATAGCATGCTGGGCTTCCTTGTCCTTCACTATCTCCTGGAGCTTGCTCAAACTCATGTCCATTGAGTCAGTGATGCCATCCAACCATCTCATCTTCTGCTGCCCCCTTCTCCTGCCTTCAATCTTTCCAAGCATCAGGGTCTTTTCAAGGAGTTAGTTCTTTGCATCAGGTGGCCAAAGGATTGGAGTTTCAGCATCAGTCCTTCCAATGGATAGTCAGGACTGATTTCCTTTAGGATGGACTGCTTTGATCTCCTTGCAGTCCAAGGGACTCTCAAGAGTCTTCTCCAACACCATAGTTCAAAAGCATCAGTTCTTTGGCACTCAGCCTTCTTTATGGTCCAACTATCATATCTATCCTGGAAAATCCCATGGACAGAGGAGCCTGAAAGGCTGCAGTCCATGGGGTCGCTGAGGGTCGGACACAACTGAGCGACTTCACTTTCACTTTTCACTTTCATGCATTGGAGAAGGAATTGGCAACCCACTCCAGTGTTCTTGCCTGGAGAGTCCCAGGGACGGGGGAGCCTGGTGGGCTGCTGTCTATGGGGTAGCACAGAGTCGGACATGACTGAAGTGACTTAGCAGTAGCAGCAGTATCATATCCATACATGACTACTGGAAAAACTATAGTTTTGACTATATGGACCTTTGTCAGCAAAGTGATGTCTCTGCTTTTTAATACATTGTCTAAATTTGTCATAGCTTTCCTTCCAAGGAGTGTCTTTTAATTTCATGGCTGCAGTCACCATCTTCAGTGATTTTGGAGCCCAAGAAAATAAAATCCGTCACTGCTTCCACATTTTCCCCTTCTATCTGCCATGAAGTGATGTCATGGTCCTAATTCATTTTACAGACAAAGGCAAACGGCTGAAAACTTCTACTACAACTATTTTTGTTTTCTTTCTCACGTGAGACCATTTTTGTTCCGGCTCTTTTCCAAACTTTGTATTATAACCCATACCCGGGTTGCATGTTGCAACCAGTGTTTTTCTAAGATGCAATCAAATAGACTACAGTAGAGCTCATTAATCATGGGAGCATTTTGTGAAACTTGTTTCTATGCAGGAGTGTGTTCACGTAAGGGGCTACACACACTAGGTTACAGTATTAAAATCGAGTTATGGATCAGGGTTAAAAAAAGAAGTTTGAAAAACATAATATGGTTAGTATACTGTTTCTTTTTCCAATGTCCTAAGTTTTTCTAAAGGGATTAATAATAAATGTTGGGGATGTGCGGGAGCATAACAGAAAGCATAGACTAGAATCAGACTTATCTCTGAGCCCCAAGTTGCCCAAGTATATAGCCACTGTTCAGTGTAGCCTTGAGCAGATATACGTATCCTCTCAGACCCTCCGTTTCCCCATGTGTAAAACTACACTTCCTTGATAGGATTCTGAAGACTAGAAATAATATATAAGGCTCTTGGCATATAAAAGGAGTTCAAGAAATGTTAAGCTGCTGTTATTTTTTGTAAATCAAGGGTGATTAACAAAAAGTAAAAGTAAAGAGTTCGATATTCAAAACCTAAAGGAATAATTTTCCAGAACTGTAATTACCACACATTTCATCTAAGTTCAGGCTGACAGTGCACTGAGCTTGTTCAGATGCCATGCCGATTTTCCAGCTGGGCCTGACTACCTCTCCCCATCCCTTACTTCACTCTAGACTCAATGGCTTCTTCTGTGTTCTAGAATATACCAGCTGTACCTGGTACAGATAAAGTAGCTTTTGGCACTACTTGGAAAGATCCTCTGGGCATCAGTATGGCTTGCTATTTCCTTTCATTCGCATCTTTGCTTAAATGTCATTTCCTCTGAGAAGTCTTCATGATTGCTCTTTTAAAAATAAATCCTCCCATCACTACACTGTCTTACCCTACTTTCTTTTTCTTCAGAGCGCTGGCATATGTTCATATATTTCTTTTGTGTGTGTGTCTCCTCACTATGACATTCTGTTCCCTCCAAACGTTCCAATATCTAGAATAAAGCCTAGTACAGAGTAGCCACTCAATAAAAACCTACTGGATGGATGAAAGCCCGATTCCAGGGGTAGAAGTATAACACAATCGAGTTGCACATTTAAACTGAAAACATGATGTAAACGTCACAAATGAAAGTACGTAAAGTACTCGTGTCCAGGGAACAAGAGTAGCAGTAGAGCATAGTCTCAATGAATAGAATCTTAAGTACTCAGCATACCTTTGGCTTCCTTCATTGTCTGAGAGACAATTCTTCGGAGGGTCTGATCAGCTTGATGAAGAATGTTAGTTGAACCGATAAGTCTGTCTGTTTCCTAGATAATAAGACATTGTTATTGGGACAGTTACCTAGTTGTACAAAAGAAATGAGCAAAGTGTAGGTGATACATAGGTGAAGACACTGAAAGAAAAGTAAAAGTGGCTTTTCTCTTCCAGGTATCCTTCTCTACTGAAAGTGTTATTCGCTCAGTCGTGTTCGACTCTTTGTCACCCCATGGACTGTGGCTCGCCTGGCTCCTCTGTCCATGGCATTTCCCAGCCAAGAATACTGGAGTGGGTAGCCATTCCCTTCTCCAGGGGGATCTTCCAACCCAGGGATCAAATCCAGGTCTCCTGCATTGCAGGCAGATTCTTTACATCTGAGCCACCAGGGAAGCCCCTTTCTTCTCTAGGAGAGAGTCTAAATGAAATACATCAAGTTGTGAATTGGGTTCCATGTAGGCAGTATGCTGGTTAATGTCTAAGAATAGGCTCTCGAAGACAGAAACAAACGCATCTATAGTGTTTGTCTATTTAGAATGGGAAAGATTCTCTATTCAAGAAAATTAGAGATACCAAGGGAACATACCATGCAAAGATGGGAACAATAAAGGACAGGAAAGGTATGGACCTAACAAAAGCAGAAGATATTAAGAGGTGGCAAGAACAGACAGAAGAACTATACAAAAAAGATCTTAATGACTCAGATCACCACGATGGTGTGATCACTCACCTAAAGCCAGACATCCTGGAGTGAGGAGTCAAGTGGGCCTTAGGAAGCATCAACAAGCAAAGCTAGTGGGGGTGACGGAATTCCAGATGACCTATTTCAAATCTTAAAAGATGATGCTGGTGAAATGCTGCACTCAATATGCCAGCAAATTTGGGAAACTCAGCAGTGGTCACAGGACTGCTGTGACCTGAAAAAGGTCAGTTTTCATTCGAATCCCCAAAAAGGGCACTGCCAAAGAATGTTCAAACTACCACACAATTGCACTCATTTCACATGCTGGCAAAGTAAAGCTAAAAATTCTCCAAGCTAGGCTTCTACAGCATGTAAACTAAGAACTCCCAGATGTTCAAGATGGATTTAGAAAAGGCAGAGGAACCTGGGATTAAACTGCCAACATCCACTGGATCATAGAAAAAGTAAGAGAATTCCAGAAAAACATCTACTCCTGCTTTATTGACTATGATAAAGCCTTTGACTGTGTCGATAACAACAAACTGTGGAAAATTCTTCAAGAGATGGGAATACCAGACCACCTGACCTGCCTCCTGAGAAATCTGTATGCAGGTCAAGAAGCAATAGTTAGAACTGGACATGGAACAACAGACTGGTTCCAAATTGGGAAAGGAGTACATCAAGGCTCTATCTTGTCACCCTGCTTATTTAACTTATATGCAGAGTACATCAAGTGAAATGCTGGGCTAGATGAAGTACTAGCTGGAATCAAGATTGCAGGGAGAAATATCAATAACCTCAGATATGCAGATGACACCATCCTTATGGGAAAAAGTGAAGAGGAACTAAAGAGCCTCTTGATGAAGGTGAGAGAAGAGAGTGAAAAAGCTGGCTTAGAACTCAATTCAAAACACTAAGATCATGCCATCTGGTCCCAATTACTTCATGGCAAATAGATGGGGAAACAATGGAAACAGTGACAGACTTTATTTTCTTGGGCTCCAAAATCACTGGCAGATGGTGACTGCAGCCATGAAATTAAAAGATGCTTGCTCCTTGGGAGAAAAGCTATGACAAACCTAGATGGCATATTAAAAAACATAGACATTACTTTTCCATCAAAGGTTCATCTAGTCAAAGCTATGGTTTTTCCAGTAGTCGTGTATAGATAAGAGAGTTGGACCATAAAGAAGGCTAAGGACTGAAGGATTGATGGTTTTGAGCTACGGTGCTGGAGAAGACGCTTGAGAGTCCTTTGGACTGCAAGGAGATCAAACTAGTCAATCCTAAAGGAAATCAGCCCTGAATATTCATTGGAAGGACTGAAGCTGAAGCTCCAATACTTTGGGTCACCTGATTCGAGGAGGTGACTCATTGGAAAAGACCCTGATGCTGGGAAAGACTGAAGGCAGGAGGAGAAGGGGACGACAGAGGATGAGATGACTGAATGGCATCACTGACTCAAAAGGACGAGTTTGGGCAAGCTCTGGGAGATGATGAAGGACAGGGCAGCCTGGCGTGCTGCAGTCCCTGGGGTCGCAAAGAGTCAGACACGACTGAGTGAGTGAACGACAATAACAATGGTATAAATATTCCCATCCATGCCCACTTCATGCTACCAATGTAACATCAGCAGGCTCCACCATTTCTGAAAATTTAACAGCTGCCTTTGAGCAAGCAGCGCAGGCCACCTCCAGAGCACCAATGCACCCAGGTATCGGGCTGGATGCTGGTGAGACGCTGGGGCAGGGACAGAGATCATCTTCCACACGTTACACATACTTCACACTCAGCTCCAAAGGCTCTTCCTACAGAAGATCCTTCTTCTGAGAGAAAGTTCCTTCTCATTTATGCTAAATCTCAACTGGAAGACTTACTTTTTGTTCCAAGTTCTCCTCCACGTGTTTTATTGGGTTTTCCAAAGCAGTAATCAATAAATCAGTCAGCTTCAGCCTGTAAGAGGAGGTAGGATTAAATAAATTCTTATATCAAACACCTGTTTTTTAAAAGAACTTGTGTTTTTGAGCACTAAGCTGAATTCTAGAGGAATAAAAGTGGTATATCTAAAATCCTAAACAGAAGGGGAAAAGCAAAGTGATTTGGAAGCTACCTTCTACTTGCAAAATTCAAATGTAGAATTTCAAGAAGCCCCCCAAAATCCCTCCTGTAAAAAATACTAATTTCCCAAGACCCCTATTAATAAGCTTTGAAAAGACATTCTCTCTTTTCTCTCATTAAGTGCTGAACTTTAGGCACCTACAACTTTATATTCCCCAGAGAAGCATGCTTAGTCTTTATTTCCTGGCTTCTACTCATTTGTGTGTGTGTGTGTCTGTGTATGTGAGCTCAGTTGTCATGTTCAACTCTTTGTGACTCTATGGACTCTAACCCACCAGGGTCCTCTGTCCATGGGATTCTCCAGGCAAGAATACTGGAGTCAGTTGCTAATTCCTACTCCAGGGGATCTTCCTGACCCAGAGATGAAACCTGCAGCCCCTGCACTGTAGGCGGATTCTTTAGTGCTGAACCACCAGTTAGCTGTAGTATTTCACAGAAGCCTGGGAAAGGCATATTTGTCATATCATCTTTCAACTTCCGATAGAAGGCCACCAGATTTTAGACAACCCCTTCACAGCTATGCTGGGACTATTTTAGACCATGGGTTTTTTTGTTTTTTTGTTTTTTCCTCCCTGGTTTAGGTTTTTTCTTTTTTAAATTATATATTTATTTATTTGGATGCACAGGGTCTTAGCTGTGGAATGTGGAATCTTTTTAGCTGTGGCATGTGGGATCCAGTTTCTGGACCAGGAGTTGAATCTGGGTTCCCTGCTTTGGGAGCACAGAGTCTTAGCCACTGGACCATCAGGGAAGTCCCTGGACCACGTTCTTAAGACACAAGACAAACCTGCAGATTCTGCTCCGGGTTGGCCCTGGCACTGGCAAAGCTCATACTCCTTCCTACTTCTAGTAAGAACTCGCCCCCAAAGCAGTGATGACAACCTTAGGCTGCTCTCATGGGATATCTCAATATCTCAACCAGCCATTCGTTTCTGAAGGAAAACATTTTCAGTATTCCAGAAACACAAGCCATCGATCACTTATGTGTTCGCCTGCTCAAAGTTTCAAGATATTATGGGAAGTTAAAATTAGAAATCTCAGCCGTAGCTTATTTCATTAACCCTATGAACAATACTTAAATCCAATTTTGAATGTTTTTAGAATGTTAGAGTATTACAAAATGCATGGAAACTGTATCTTGGGAAGTAAACATTTTGAAGAATGAGTTTAAGAAAAAGATTGATATGATTGGAAGAGAATACAGAGTACAGAGTTTAAAACATTAGCCTTTTAAAAACTGTTGATCGCATATGGACACCAGTGAGGAGGGAACTAAGGGACCGTGGGGGACATACCTCTAGAATTGTGCTGTTCCTGCAGCACCCACAGGCCACATGTAACCAGTTAAGTTTAAAGTGATCAAAATCACATTTAAAATTCAGGTCACGGGGTTTCCCTGGTGGTCCAGTGTTTATGAATCTACCTGCCAATACAGGACATATGGGTTGGATCCCTGATCTGGGAAGATCCCACATGCCTCAGAGCAGCTGAGCCCGTGGCCACAGCTACTTAGGCTGTGCTCTAGAGCCTGTGGTCCACAGCAAGAGAACCCACCGAAAGGAGAATCCCATGCACAGTGACTAGAGAGCAGCCCTACTCTCTGCAACTAGACAGAGAGCCCACATGCAGCAAAGATGACCCAGGGCAGCCAAATAAATAAAATTCAGGTCATAAGTTGCACTGGTTTTATGTCTAGTGCTTGATGGTCAGTTGCATGTGGCTGGCAGCTGCTGAAGTATCTTGGCAGCAGCAGCAGCTACCATACTGGGAGGACAAATACAGAACAGTTCCATCATCGGTGAAATTTCTATCAGAAATGTTGTAAACTAGAACTCTAGAACTCTCAAGACCTATTTCAGTAATCAAATGCATTAGACAGCATAGCCACAAGCCTCACACCTACACAAGCAGTGTAACGGAGTGAGATTTAAGGCACAACCAGGATTCAGTTCCATTCCTTTTCTCTGTATAAGAAAACTACTGGGGGGACTTCCCTGGTGGTCCAGTGGTTAAGACTTTGCGCTCCCAGTGAAGAGGATGTGGATTTGATCCCTGCTCATGGAACTAAGATCCCACAAGCCTCATGGTACAGCCAAAAAAATAAATAAAAAGTTTTTAAAAAAAACTGACAAAGGAAAGAACACTTGGGCAATCTAGACTACACTACTTCAGCAAGAGTATCAGAGAGGTAGCCTACTCTGAACTCTCTGCCCTGATCCCTGGGAAACCGTATAACTTTAACAAGAGGACATATTTGCAAACAAACCTGGATTCACCTCTCAGGTGTAGCTGACAATCGCAGTGACTCTGGGCAAGCTAAACTTCCTCACTGGGTTTTCTCTTCTACACAAAGGGGAAGAAATAATCTCTCTCCAAGGCTTGTGTGAAGAGCAATCAAATGGATACAGAAGTATGCAGCCCAGGGCCTGGCTCAGCGAGGCACCTGGTGAAAAGACACCTTTGAGTGGGGCTACCTGGCCTCTGAAGCACATGCTGGACTCTGAATTGCGAGGCTGTGGTGTTCCCAAGCATTTTTCTCAGGGTTGGGCTTTTCTATTTTGTTTCCCATCTGGTGGATGGTCTCGGCAGGCAGTGGTCGTGGTCTCTGGGCATTCCTCTGTAGACAGGTCTCAAGAGCACAATCTAAAAACAGCTGGCAAAAGCCTAATGAATCTGAAAACAATTCAAAAACCACAAAATTACTTGGGAAGTATTTTTCCAAAATGTGAACTAAACGTATTTACATAAGTTATCCCATCTGCAGAAGCAAAGACCATTCGCAGTACTGCACGTGTAGCTTTGAAAATGAAGTAAATCCATATGAACCTCCTAATCCACTTAAGTTCTCACCAAAAACAGTGATCGTTGGTGTTTTGTTTTGTTTTTTTGATGCAGAGCATTTTTAAAGTCTTTACTGAATTTGCGACAGTGTGGCTTCTGTTTTATGTTTCGGTTTATTGGCCACAAGGCAAGTGGGATATCAGCTCCCTGACCAGGGATCAAACTCTCACCCTTTGCATTGGAAGGTGAAGTCTTAATCACTGGATCACTAGGGAAGTCCCAGCACTAGTAAATTTGATACATGAATAAATATCTTTGTGTGTGAGGGAAAAAAATGTGTTAATTACATTTCCGAGCCAGCTGATAGACTTCATATCTCATACTTTGATAATAAAAGTTGTCATCTAAAATCAAAAGCAGAGGTCTAGACACAGCAGTCTTCGTTAAGGGGTAGAGAGCCTGGGCCTCAACAGCTGCAGAAGATATCAGATCTTGATCCTTCAAGCAGGTTATAAAATCCTTCCACATGGCTTCAGTCTTGCTGGGTGGGGCAGACATCTGACACCCGTTAATGACAGCCAGCAAGAAGTGTTCAAGGAACTTCAACAGTTCCTGGCGAAACAATTTCCACTGGGATGGCTGCAAAATACCAGAGAACTGAAAATTATATTAGGCTTTGGCCAGTACTGTGGTCATGTCTCAACACCCACCCTGCTCCATATGATAATTTCTGAACCATTTGGAGGTCTCTAGTCACAACACTAGTCACAGTACTCTTGCCTGGAAAATCCCATGGATGGAGGAGCCTGGAAGGCTGCAGTCTATGGGGTCGCTAAGTCGGGCACGACTGAGCGACTTCACTTTCACTTTTCACTTTCCTGCATTGGAGAAGGAAATGGCAACCCACTCCAGTGTTCTTGCCTGGAGAATCCCAGGGACAGAGGAGCCTGGTGGGCTGCTGTCTATGGGGTCGCACAGAGTTGGACACGACTGAAGTGACTTAGCAGCAGCAGTCACAGCTTGCTTTCCCATACTCATGTCTTCACATATGCTATTCCGTCTGCTGAAAAACTAGTCAGCGATATTAGCTCTCTGTGAACACCTTTCAGACTCAACCATGTAGAAGGCATGCAGACCCTCCCTTGCGTACCACGACACTTGTATACACTGAGTCTCCACTCTAAGAGGGTTTACACTGTTTAAGCAGCTCCATGTCCCTGCTAGATCAATAGCCTGCTGTATACCCAGCCTTCAGCAGAGGGTTTCACACCTAATAGATGCTCCAGAAGTGTTTATGAAATGACTGAATAAGTGAGTAAATGAAAGAATGAAAAGCTGTTACCATCTAGGAGAAAGAAGGAACCAAAATAAATATCCTGCCAAAATAAAAACAGTCTGGCTAAGATATAGCAATGCCCATGTGCCCTTGAAATAAGAAAAGGACAGAAAAAGAAAAAAGAAAAGCAGACAGAAAGAGGATCCGCTGAAAAGTCTCTGGGTCCAGATGAAAGGACCTCAGGCTAACAATAGAAATGGAATGGGATAGGGAAAGATAGAGTAAGCAGATTGAAGGGAAGAGAATAAATAGCTTGGAAACACAAGTAACCTTGCTGCTGCTCAAGGGCTCTGGAGAGCACTGACTCAGTTATGAGGTCAAGGCTGGAGGGAAAACACAAGGACGGGAGATGAGGATCCCTCTCCTGTCTGTCCACACCCCATAACATCACTGAGATTACAGCACACAAAACTAATATTGGTTTGGCCAAAAAGTTCATTCGGATTTTTCTGTGCCCTCCTACAGAAAAACCCAAATGAATTTTTTGGCCAACCCAATATAACAGTGAAATCCACTGAAAAGAAAACAGCAACACATCACTTCCTAAAATGTGAGATATCCTAATCATGGTAACAAGATGAGCCCCAGGGCCTTTGTAGGGGGAAAGTGGAAAAAATACAGTAAGAAAACAGAGGGAAAACCACAGCAAATACAATCTCTATCGACAAGTTCCAGCTTCCTCCAGAGTGGTGAAATACTATTACCAAAGTAAATCCACTGGTACTACGGGACTGATACCATATTTACCTCACAATTAACCAAGAATGGGGAAACATATAACTTTGCTGGTGAAGTCCAAAATTTTTCACATGCCAAATGTATTTTTGCAAATATACTCAGACTGAAATCACACCATATTTGCATCTTATTTATGTGAACTCATCTACATTCAGCACTAAACGACAAAACTACTTAAAATTTTCAGAATATGTCACTGAGTATTTTCTCGAGTTAGCATGAGATGAGTGCCATCAATCTACTGTTCCCTCAAAAGTCTCTGTTTTCACATGCTTCTCAAAGGGATGCATCTCATCACACTGAGGGTGATCTGAGGGCTTAAAGCTGAGTATGGCTTGGTACCCAAACACAAGCCTATTACTTCATCTGGTGGTCAACTAAGAAACTGACATCTTTTCCCATTCTTGCAGTGGCAGGTTTACTCCGATTACGAATGAAGATCCAGCTTCAGAGGCAGAATTCTTCATTTGTACAGACTGGACTTTCACAGGAGGCACCCTAGTAAGTACCTTGTTACTTGTAATTTTGTATTCTTCTTTAAAAGGGTTTCCCTCAAACTGCATAACTTAAAGCCCCATAAAACCTGGATTTTCCTGGCTGATTGTTAAATTGGCTGTGTTGGAATTTTTGACAGCGTCTGTCCCTCTTTTCAGAACAACGTTCCCAAAGGATTTTCAGGAGGGTATCTGACAATGGGAGATTTCCACGTTGCACGCTAACTTCAGAATCTAACCCTATACTGGTGGCTGTTTGTACCTGTCATATTCACAGTCAACTTATTCTGTGCAAACCAGCTCACTTTCCTCGAACCCCCATCTGTCCTCCATCAGGGATCCTTCTCCCACACCACGCATTATCCAGTACACCTATGGTGCCATCCAACCATTTCATCCTCTGTCGTCCCCTTCTCCTGCCCTCAATCTTTTCCAGCATCAGGGTCTCCTCCAATAATACATTTTCCTTGGCTACTGAAGACGGGAGAAGGGGACGACAGAGGATGAGATGGTTGGATGGCATCACCAACTCAATGGACGTGAGCCTGAGTAAACTCCGGGAGTTGGTGATGGACAGGGAGGCCTGGCGTCCAAGGATTCACAAAGAGTCGGACCCGAGTGAGCAACTGAGCTTAACTGAACTCCGGCCTACGCCCTGCCCCCTCCGTACTGACCAATGGGCTTGCGCTTGCCTTCTCAAGGACCGCTTCCGGCATGACGTCATCGTAGGCGACGACTCCCACCGCCCAACCCAGTTCCTGCTGTAGCCAGTGTCTGAGGGCGCGCGCGAAAGTTGACTTTCCTGCCGCGGGCAGGCCGCAGAGAACGCAGAGGACTAGCTTCTGTGGCCGTTCGCTGTGCGCTCCTCTGACGTCCTCCCCCATCTTCATGCTGTAGCGGGAGACCTGAGGCCACCGGAAGTGTTGACGGCGCAATGTCCGTCAAACCGCGCACGCGCAGTTCCCCACCACCGGGTTGCGCCTCCTGGGGGCGCGAGAGAGAACTAGGCGAGTCTTCGGATCAAAAAGGCCTTTGTCGTCTCGGTCATCTCCGAGATCGTCCCCTTGGACCCTTGAAGCAGTGGTGCTGAACTGACTGTGAATCGAGTCCCCTAGGCTGGCAAGTTCACGGGGATGCGTTTCCTAAAAGATCAGAAAAGTTGGACTTAAGAATTCCGTGGGATCCAGTCAACGCTGTCACTGCGGAGGGCAAGAATAAATCCCTGGTTGGGGAGCTATTAATGAAATCCCTTAAGCTGCGCGGCGAGGCAATTAAAAGAAAAAGAACCATCGAGCTGCAGCTGAGTCCGACAGCTGTGCTCCGCTGTTCCTTCCAGGTGACAGGAGGAGAGGCGAAAAATATTAGTTATTGCGCGGTAACGCCACCAGCCGGCAGCAAGTGTCGGGAAATGAAGGCAGGAAAGGTACATTCCTCCTTACACTTCCAAGTCCAGTGCATTCACGCAGAGAAAGCTTTTAGTGTTAAAAAAAGAAATGCTAAGATGTGAGGAAGTATAAAACAGATTCCCTCTATGGGGAATGTGATGTAGAAAAATTGCATTCAGAGTCTAGCTTTCAGCTTGTCTTATGAGGTTACTTCTTCGTCATAAGGAGATATGTTCAAAATGTGGTGAACAAGTGAATGAGAATGAGTATATACTGGGGCAAAATATAATTAATAACCTGGTGTTGTATCTGATATATTTGTGATTACAGAGCAGGTGCACATACATCAACCTCATTTTCTTTCTCTTGGGTTGAAGGTGACCATTGAATTAAACATTCATTTCATGACAGTTCATTGTCATAGGCCCAGTGCAAGATCCCTCTCCTTTATTATTGTTTTTTATCCCTCATCCACGCTCACACTCATTTCCTCTCTTTTTCCTTGGCAACTTTTTTTTTTTTCTTGTTTAAACACGGTTAGTTTTGCTTGCTTACTTTTTAAGAGCAGTTTTAGGTTCACAGCAAAATTGAAAAGAAAGTGGAGAATTTACATACACCTCTGCCCACCCCTACCCAAGTCTCTTCGAATATCAACATCCAGGATGGTACATTTGTTATTAATTGATGAACCTACACATCATTATCAGGCTTCCCTGGTAGCTCAGCTGGTAAAGAATCAGCCTGCAATGCAGGAGACTCCAGTTGGATTCCTGGGTTGAGAAGATCCCCTGGAAAAGGGATAGGCTACCCACTCCAGTATTCTTAGGCTTCCCTGGTGGCTCAGACAGTAAAGAATCCACCTGCAATGCAAGAGGCCTGGGTTTTATCCCTGGGTTGGGAAGATACCCTGAAGGAGGGCATGGCAACCCATTTGAGTATTCTTGCCTGGAGAATCTCCATGGTCAGCAGAGCCAGACCGGCTGCAGTCCATGGAGTTGCAAAGAGTTGGACATGACTGAGCAACTAAGCACAGCACAGCACACATTATCACCCATAGCTAACACTGGGTTTATTCTTGATGTTATACATTCCATGAGTTTTGGCAAATGTATAATGACATGTACCACCATTATAGTGTTATACAGAATAGTTTCACTGCCCTAAAAATCCTCTGTACTCTACCTATTCACCTCTCCCTGAAAGGAATCAGAACCCCGCGGTTTTTGCCAACCATATCCTCAGCCAGCTTTTTGTCTGTGGAAAAACTTTAGTCAAAGGGTAAGTTTCTTTCTTTAATTTCTTTCTAATTCCTAGAGCTAAGCCTACTGGAACCCCTTTCTATTCACAAACAGATTTTCACTTAAAAAGACCTTGAACTATTTTACCTTAACTCAAACACGACCTGGACAGCACGCATTGTTCATAACCTCTCCAAAATCTCACCTGTAGTTGCTGAGATTAACTAACGTTTATTCTGTACTCTAGTAGACCTGACTGTGGTTCAGATCATGCACTCCTTATTGCCAAATTCAGACATAAATTGAAGAAAGTAGGGAAAACCACTAGACCAGGTATGACCTAAATCAAATCCCTTATGATTATACAGTGGAAGTGACAAATAGATTCAAGGGAATAGATCTGATAGAGTGCCTGAAGAATTCTGGACATAGGTTTGTGACACTGTACAGAAAGCAGTGATCAGGACCATCCCCAAGAAAACCAAAGACAAAAAGGCAAAATGGTTGTCTGAGGAGGCTTTACAAATAGCTGTGAAAAAAAGAGACGCTAAAGGCAAAGGAGAAAAGGAATGATCTACTCATTTGAATGCAGAGTTCCAAAGAATAGCAAGGAGAGATAAGAAAGCCTTCCTCAGTGACCAATGCAAAGAAATAGAGGAAAAAATAGAATGACAAAGACTAGAGATCTTTTTAAGAAAATTAGATATACCAAGGGAACATTTCATGCAAAGACGGGCACAATAAAGGACAGAAATGGTATGGACCTAACAGAAGCAGAAGATATTAAGAAGAGGTAGCAAGAATACACATAAGACCTCTACAAAAAAGATCTTCACAACCCAAATAATCACGATGGTGTGATCACTCACCTAGAGCCAGACATCCTGAAATGTGAAGTCAAGTGGGCCTTAGGAAGCATCACTATTAACAAAGCTAGTGGAGGTGATGGAATTCCAGCTGAGCTACTTCAAATCTGAAATATGATGCTGTCAAAGTGCTGCACTCAATATGCCAGCAAATTTGGAAAACTCAGCAATGGCCACAGGACTGGAAAAGGTCAGTTTTCATTCCAATCCCAAAGAAAGGCAGTGCCAACGAATGCTCAAACTACCGCACAATCGCAGTCATCTCAAACACTAGCAAAGTAATGCTCAAAATTCTCCAAGCCAGGCTTCAACAGTACAGGAACTTAAACAGTACATGAGAACTTTGAGGCATTCAAGCTGGATTTAGAAAAGGTAGAGGAACCAGAGATCAAATTGCCAACATCTGCTGGATTATGGAAAAATCAAGAGAGTTCCAGAAAAAAATCTACTTTTGCTTTACTGACCATGCCAAAGCCTTTGACTGTGTGGATCACAACAAACTGTGGAAAGTTCTTAAGGAGATGAGAATACCAGACACCTGATCTGCCCCCTGAGAAGTCTGTATGTAGGTCAAGAAACAATAGTTAGAACTGAACATGGAACAACAGACTGGTTCCAAATCGGGAAAGGAGTCAAGGCTGTGTATTGTCACCCAGCTTATTTAACTTATATGCAGAGTACATCATGAGAAATGCTGGACTGGATGAAGCCCAAGCTGGAATCAAGATTGCCAGGAGAAATATCAATAACCTCAGATATGCAGATGACACCACACTTATGGCAGAAAAAGAAGAGGAACTAAAGAGCCTCTTGATGAAAGTGAAAGAGGAGAGTGAAATAGTTGGCTTAAAACTCAACAGT
The DNA here is from genome assembly GCF_055505025.1 of Bos grunniens. Classification (NCBI taxonomy): domain Eukaryota; kingdom Metazoa; phylum Chordata; class Mammalia; order Artiodactyla; family Bovidae; genus Bos; species Bos grunniens. The sequence continues at coordinate 42,494,610 of NC_141190.1, read as the reverse complement.
CAGAAAACTAAGATCATGGCATCCTGTCCCATCACTTCACAGCAAATAGATGGGTAATCAGTGGAAACAGTGGCTGACTTTATTCTTTTGGGCTCCAAAATGACTGCAGGTGGTTACTGTAGCCATGAAATTAAAAGACGCTTGCTCCTTGGAAGAAAAGTTATGACCAACCTAGACAGCATATTATAAAGCAGAGACATTACTTTGCCAATAAAGGTCTATCTAGTCAAGGCTATGGTTTTTCCAGTAGTCATGTATGGATGTCAGAGTTGGACTATAAAGAAAGCTGAGCGTGAAGAATTGATGCTTTTGAACTGTGGTGTTGGAGAAGACTCTTAAGAGTCCCTTGGACAGCAAGGAGATAGAGCCAGTCCATCCTAAAGGAAATCAGTCCTGAATATTCATTGGAAGGACTGATGCTGAAGCTGAAACTCCAATACTTTGGCCACCTGATGCGAAGAACTGAGTCATCTGAAAAGACCCTGATGCTGGGAACGATTGAAGGAGGGAGGAGAAGGGGATGACAGAGGATGAGATGGTTAGATGGCATCAAGTCACGTACATTGATGACTCAATGTACATGAGTTTGAGTAAACTCTGGGAGTTGGTGATGGACAGGGAAGCCTGGCGTGCTGCAGTCTATGGGATCACAAATAGTCAAACATGACTGAGCGAGTGAACTGAACTGAACTGGACTAGACATTTAGTAAATGCTTGTCTCTTTGGCTGCTACCTACTTACAGACCCATAAAAATGAACTTCCTTACTTTAAGTCTCCAAAGAGGTATTGTTCGTACCCATTTCAGCAACTCCTCCTCTAAAGTTTGCTGCTGCTGCTGCTAAGTCACTACAGTCGTGTCCGACTCTGTGCGACCCCATAGACGGCAGCCCACCAGGCTCTGCTGCTCCTGGGATTCTCCAGGCAAGAATACTGGAGTGGGTTGCAATTTCCTTCTCCAGTGCATGAAAGTGAAAAGTGAAAGTGAAGTCACTCAATTGTGTCTGACTCTTAGCGACCCCATGGACTGCAGCCTACCAGGCTCCTACATCCATGGGATTTTCCAGGCAAGAGTACTGGAGGGGGTTGCCATTGCCTTCTCCGCCTCTAAAGTTTAGGCCAATGTAAAACTTAAAACTTATTGGCTCCTTTTCTATACCTTACCATCAATGTCATTTTCAGTTGAATCACTAAGTTACCAGTCTTACCTTCCTACTTATTTTCCTTATTTTAAAAAAAGAAAAACTAACAAAGATAGCCTAAAATGTGAGCCAGATTTTTAAATGTTACCAAATATTGAACTAATTTTACAGTATCAAGTGTTTTTCTGATTTCCCAAAGACCGTTCCTGGTCTTGTGAGGCTGAAAGCAAAGTAAATGAACTAATGTGAACGTGGGTACTTAGATCCAGAGTAATCATCGTTCTCACTAATCCTGAGAATCACCTAAGTGTCTAAGGAGAGATCAAGGGTACAAGCAGCTTCTCCTAAGATAAAGGAGAATCTGAATGTTACCAACCTCTGGCTCATAGCAACAATGAATAGATATCAATTCCTTGTTTTTTTTAAGCTTTCAAAACTATCTCCTCAGAAGAAAGAAATTCCTAGAGATTTCCAACAGAGATTTTTCACTGTTTGCTTACTTCCATCATTGTGTTTAAAAAGATGTTTAAAACAACCAAATCCTTCAACAACAATAAATGAGCCTTGTATTTTAACACTGTGAAAGTTATCCATTCAATGTATTTGTGTATCAAATGCTGTTAAATGCTAGGAATTCACACATAAATAAAGACATACTCTGCTGGTTTAAAAAAAAAAAAGTTAATTTATTTCAGGAGGAAAGTGAGAAAAATAAACTGTCCACAGCACAGAGATAAGTGTAACTAAATCCTAAAAAATTTACACTGGCTGTTCACGTTAAATTGTATATAAAAGCAAAACTATCAAAGGTTAAACTGGTAGGAAGGATTCTATAGCTTCCCCTTAACCTGCAACATAATGGAACAAAATATCCCTGGAAGGACTTTTAATAAACATAACCTCCAGTTTTGGATTTTCTTTGACATACCTAAAAAGCATAATAGTCATATGGAGGAATGAGTTTAATTAATTCTGTAGTAGGGTGGAGATCTGCTTGGTTTTGAATGATGTACAGGATTTTCTCTGCTCCAAAATAACAGGCTTTCCAGGAAAAGGGAACCGCTTTTGCAAAGGTTAAGGTAGGAGGGAGAGCAGGGAGGCAGGCAGGAATCAGAGTACAAAAAAGGTGGGGAGATTTGGGAGAATGGCATTGAAACATGTATAATATCATGTATGAAACGAGTCGCCAGTCCAGGTTCGATGCACGATACTGGATGCTTGGGGCTGGTGCAATGGGACGACCCAGAGGGAGGGTATGGGGAGGGAGGAGGGTTCAGGATGGGGAACACAGGTATACCTGTGGTGGATTCATTTCGATATTTGGCAAAACTAATACAATATTGTAAAGTTAAAAATAAAATTAAAAAAAAAAAAAGGCTGTACTCATTCAAGAGCAACAAGCACCAGAAGCAGCAGCAGAGGGCAGAGCAGAGGGTGGGACGGAAGTGACTGGGAATGAAGACTAAAGGACAGTAAAGAGGCTCCTGGAATTGTTCAGATGAAAGTTAGTGCTTCAAAACAGAAGCAGAGAGGAAGAAAGATACGATAGATTTGCTTTCAGAAAACCAAGATTTCGTGACTTCACTGGCTGTGCAAAAGAAAGGAGAGATCACAGAAGTCCAGTTTCCTGACTCCTGGTCATTCAGCCTTGTTCACAAAAGCTGAAGTCCGGTGATAATGTTGACCCCGCTCCTTCAAGTGCAGACTGATGTTTCTGAAGAAGAGCTTATTTTCTTTGGACTGTGCAAACATGTTACTGTCAATGAAAGTTAATTTATTAGAACAAGAAGGAAGACCTTTCAAACTCTGACATTCCACTTTCTTATTCTGATTCCCTTTTTCCTTTCAGAACATGGAAAACTCATCTCTATGGGCTTCATGAAGAGGATGGGTGGTGGTGGTGGGGAGGGACCATATACCTTCCTACCCTGAGAGTATCTAGAAAATTCCATCCACTCCCACTTTTCTGGGCAAAGCTGAAAGGCCCTTCAGGTTCAGCTCAGGTTTTACTCCACCACAGACCCAATACTTCCTAATTGCTCCTCCAGGGGCCTGGAGTGCAGACGGCTCAGGGGTGGAGTGGGGGGGCAACCCCCTTCGGGCCCTACTGTTTCTCCACCTTCCATCTGACCTGGTGGCCCCGTGGACAAGAGGCCTACGTCCCAGAGCCCCTAACCTTCCTCAGATACCACCTGCCCTGGCCCCACAGCTGCCATGGACAACATCCAAATCTCTGAGACTAAAGTCGAACTGTTGGCATCCACCTGACACCCTCGAAAGAAAGAGCGTGTGTGGGAAGGGGGGTGAGGAGAGAAAATCCGACTCCATGCCCGCCCTGTCCCCATCCTCCCCTGTCCCCCCTCCCCCCCAATCACCACCGTAGGCGGAAAGGCTCAGGGTCTGTTCCAGAAAGTGAGGGTCGGGAGGAGGTGCTTCAGGTCTCTAGAAAGAGGACACCACACTTACCTTGGGAGGGACTCTCCTCTTTGGACCAGGTCCAAAGAGGCACTGGCATCCCCACTACCTGCTATTTCTCTAAGCTCAAAGTCACTGGTTGTCTGAGGAGGACTTACAAATAGCTGAAAAAAGAAGAGAAGCTAAAGGCAAAGGAGAAAAGGAAAGATATGTCCATCTGAATGCAGAGTTTCAAACAATAGCAAAGAGAGACAAGAAATCTTTCCTAAGTGATCAATACAAAGAAATAGAGGAAAATAATAGAATAGAATAGAATGGAATGGAAAAAATTAGAGATCTCTTCAAGAAAATTAGATATACCAGGGAACATGTCATGCAAAGATGGGCACAATAAAGGACAGAAACAGTATGGACCTAACAGAAGCAGAAGGTATTAAGAAGAGGTAGCGGGAATACACAGAAGACCTATACAAAAAGATCTTCATGACCCAGATAACCACGATGATGTGACCATTCACTTAGAGCCAGACATCCTGGAGTGAAGTCAAATGGGCTTTAGGAAGCGTCACTAGGAACAAAGCTAGTGGAGGTGATGGAATTCCAGCTGAACTGCTTCAAATCCTAAAAGACAATGCTGTGGACATGATGCATTCAATATGACAGCAAATTTGGAAAATTCAGCAGTGACCACAGGACTGGAAAAGGTCAATTTTCAGTCCAATCCCAAAGAAAGGCAAAACCAAAGAATGTTCAAACTATCGCACAATTGCAGTCATCTCAAACACTAGCAAAGTAATGCTCAAAATTCTCCAAGCCAGGTTTAAACAGTGCATGAACTGAACTTCCAGATGTTCAAGCTGGATTTAGAAAAGGCAGAGATACCAGAGATCAAATTGCCAACAACCGTGGGGTCATAGAAAAAGCAAGAGAGTTCCAGAAAAACACCTACTACTGCTTCATTGACTAAGCTAAAGCCTTTGACTGTGTGGATCACAACAAACTGGAAAATTCTTAAAAGATGGGAATACCAGACCATCTTACCTGCCTCCTGATAAATCTGTATGCATGTCAAGAAGCAACAGAACTGGACATGGAACAATGGACTGGTTCCAAAGTGGGAAAGGAGTGCATCAGGGCTGTATATTGCCACCCTGCTTATTTAATTTATATGCAGAGTACATGAAGTGAAATGCTGGGCTAGATGAAGTACTAGCTGGAATCAAGATTGCAGGGAGAAATATCAATAACCTCAGATATGTGGATGATACCACCCTTAAGGCAAAAAGTGAAGAGGAACTAAAGAGCCTCTTGATGAAGGTGAGAGAGGAAAGTGAAAAAGCTGGCTTAGAATTCAATTCAAAACACTAAGATCATGCCATCTGGTCCCAATCACTTCATGGCAAATAGATGGGGAAACAATGGAAATAGGGACAGACTTTATTTTCTTGGACTCCAAAATGACTGCAGATGGTGAATGCTAAAATTCACCATGAAATTAAATAATTAAATAATAAGCCATGAAATTAAAAGACACTTGCTCCTTGGAAGAAAAGCTATGACCAACCTAGACAGAACATTAAAAGCAGAGACATTACTTTGCTGAAAAAGGTCCGTCTAGTCAAAGATATGGTTTTTCCAGTAGTCATGTATGGATGTGAGAGTTGGACTCTCAAGAAAGTTGAGCGCTGAAGAATTTATGCTTTTGAACTGTGGTGTTGGAGAAGACTCTTGAGAGTCCCTTGGACTGCAAGGAGATCAAACCAATTAATCCTAAAGGAAATCAGTACTCAATATTCATTGGAAGGACTGAAGCTGAAGTTCCAATACTTTGGTCACCTGATGTGAGGAACTGACTCATTGGTAAAGACCCTGATGCTGGGAAAGATTCAAGGCAGAAGGAGAAGGGGATGACAGAGGATGAGATAGTCGGATGGTATCACAGACTGGATGGACATGAGTTTGAGCAAGCTCTGGGAGTTGGTGATGGACAGGGAAGCCTGGTGTGCTGCAGTTCCTGGGTCGGAAGGAATGGGCCACGACTGAGTGAATGAACCTAAAGTTAAGTAAAGGCTGGGAGGGTGGGGGCGGGGTGTCTGACCACCGCACTGCGCCTGCGCGTAGCCCAGAGGGTGGCCCACGAGCTGTCAGGGCGCATGCTCTAATCTGGCGCTTTCCGCGAGCCATCCCACCGCGGCCCAGTGCTTTTGAACCCCGCTGCCAAATCCAGCCGGCGCGCGTGTGCGTGTCTGCCTTAGCTGGTCTCCAGACAACGGGGAACTGCGGCCGCTCTCAGGTTTGCCGGGGGCCGAGCCGGAAGTTGCCCTGTTCTTTCACCTTCCCTCGATCTGGCGTAAATTAAAGAGCTATAGAGAGAGGTTCTGGAGCCGGCCTGGTCCGTAGGTGGCCGAATGGAGACCATACACGGGCCACCGACCCGGCGCCCGACCCTGGCCTCTTCCTGGGATGCAGCGTTCGGAGCCTTGGCCCAGAGTCTCCGTCTCACCCCGGATGGTCTCGGCGACCGGGACGCCGACTGGGAGGAGCTGCTGGCGCCGCCCGCCTCTGGGTGCGCTGGGCCGGCGGGGACTGGGTTGTGCTCAGGGACACATCCGCGCTCCAGGGGGAGCCGCGAGGGGAGACGGGGACCCTGAGGGGAGAGTGTCTGCGCCCGAAATGCGGGAGCCGAGCGGGTGACGGGGCTGTGCGGGCGGCGAGGGCGAAAGGGCCGGGCCCGGGTGGCGGGAGGACAGAGGGGCGTCCGCGGGAAAGCTGAGGGGACTCGGGGGTGAATGTTGGGGACGGGGGGGCAGTTAAGTGGGAGACAGCGTTTCACAGACACCCGCCTTGAGTCCATCTCGTCGGCCTCTGAGGCCCCTTGTCGGGATCAGAACCGGCCTCTTGTCCTGAAACAAAAACCTGTCTACCAATGCATGCATGCTAAGTCCTTCAGTCGTGTCTTGACTCTTGGTGACCCGCGACCCTATGGACTGTAGCCCGCCAGGCTCCTCTGTCCTAGGGATTGCCCAGTTTAGAATACTGGAGTGGGTTGCCGTGTCCTCCTTCAGGGGATCTTCCCCCCACCCAGGGATCGAACCCGCGTATCCCGTTGTCTCTTGGATTTGCAAAGGATGCTTTACCGCTGAGCCAGCTGGGAAGCCCGTGGGCTAAAATAGGCCTTTAAAAAAAATCCAAATGTGGAAAAATCATCAGTTTAATTTTGAAAATGGCACATTGTTCCCCTTTATTCTGTACCTGCCCCCAACCCCTAACTTCTGAACGGTTTTTGAATTCACAGTAGCTGACCAGTAAGTCATTAACTGGTCGGGCAGTTTTCAGGAAGTCGCTTAGGGTGTAGATAGAGGTCCAGGGGGAAATAGAGTGGAGAGCCCTGGAGTCTAAAGCATCATTTCCTCATGATTTCCGTATTGAGCATTTATGTGATCAGTGCTTTGCAGGGTGCTTGGACTCCAAATGCAAATATCAATTAATTGGATAACATGTCAACCCCTGTGGCCCATTAAGGGGGTTAATAACAGTGTTCTGTTAATGACAGGGAACTATAATACTGCATGTTGTCGTTCAGTCTCTCAGTTGAGACCGACTCTTTTCAACTCCATGGACGGCAGCAGGCCAGTCTTCCCTGTCCATCACCGTCTACTGGAGCTTGCTCAAACTCATCCATTGAATCAGTGATGCCACCCAACCATCTGAGCTTCTGTCATCCCCTTCTCCTGCCTTCAATCTTTCCCATCATCAGGGTCTTTTCTAATGAATCAGCTCTTCGCATCAGGTGGCCAAAGTATTGAAGCTTCAGCTTCAGCATCAGTCCTTTCAATGAATATTCAGAGCTGTGTGTGTGTGTGTGTTAGTCACTCAGTCAATGTCAGACAATGTCGGACAAAGTGTCCGACTCGGTCACTCCATGGACTGTAGCCCACCAGGCTCCCCTGTCCATGGGATTTTCCAGGCCAGGATGTTGGTGTGGGTTGCCATTCCCTTCTCCAGGGGATCTTCCCAACCCAAGGATCAAATGTAGGTCTCCTGCATCGCAGGCAGATTCTTTACCATCTGAGCCACCAGGGAAGCACTATAAACTACATAATATTCTTCATTTTCTTTTCAGCCAGGATCACGTGATTTTGAAAAGGAACCTGAACGGCCAAGATGAAAACCCCTGCTTTCTTCACCTGAGATGTGACCCTCATGGAGGTGAAGAAATCGTTTCTATTGGCATTTTAAGTTCAGCAAGAAATATGGAAGTATACTTAGGAGAGGAGTACTGTGGAACCAGTAGGGGCAAGAATGTTTGTAATGTTCTGGATAACAGGTTTGTGCCTTATGCATGTGAAAGTGTTCTTCTGAAGTAGTGTTTTATTTTCTTGAGCTTTTGCAGTATTTGTTGATTCTCTGACTTGGTGACTAGGGAAGAAAAGATAACATACCAGCAGACGTAGAAGTTTAGACCTTTAGGGATCTTAAAGACAGTCTAGAGCAGTCTAATTGTGTGTATGAATGTGGAAATGGAGAGCTAATGGAAGAGAGAGAAGTTGGTAAAAGATCATAGCTAGTTTGGGAAAAAGTTTGATGCAAATGAAGTTCTGGTAAGTTTCTTATTTGTTTTCTTTAACTCATAAGGAATCTGTTTTCCAAAAATCACTTTGTCACTCAGCCTGGAACTTTGAACATTTTCTTGTAGGATGCCGTTACCAAATAGTGCGTGAGCTCAAAACTGTTCTGTACTGGCAAGCTTAACCCATTATTAGACTTTTTCATTTTTTTCTCCCAGTTTTTTATGAAGATTCTGTTCTAATCTTTCTTCAATATGAATCAAAGTATGAGCTGTTTTATGTACTGTCTGTACTGTGTATGACAGATATATTGTTGAGCTTTAAAATATGCTCAGTGCTGCGTGAGTATACACTGGATATCTAATTTAATTTTCTGCTATAATTAGTAAGTGGCAGATGTTGTCTTCATATCTAGTGGAATTCAGTAGGAAGTCTCTACTGTTCATGCCTCACCAGGAAAACTGAATCTGAGGATTAAAATATTGTCCTTTATTTTTAAATATAGCTCTTCTTAGTGATAATGTATGCAATTTTTAATAAATCAGTTCTTTTCTATTTTTAGTGAACATGAAAAGATTACTTTGTACAAAAAATGTCTAAAGTTGGAGTCTTCCACACATGCTTGTAAAATAAAGGTAAGTCATTCCTAAATTGTAGCTAATTTAAAACTACAGTTGCTTTCCTAATATATAGATATATTTATTTCCATAAATTGATAATGTAGTTAGTCCAGTGTGGTCCCTGGTTTTATTTCAAAAATACTTAGTAAACACATGTAAAAAGAAATTCTTTTCTAAAATATTATCAACATTCTTTTAAAATTTGATCATTTATTTCCTATGGTCATGTCAATGTACTTTTGTTAGTATAGCAGTGTTGGACACAATTAAAGAAATTTCAGACGAGGGCATCACAAAGTTAAAGGAGTTTAGACTGATGTTGTCAGCATGAAAAATTTTATTAAGGTAAACTCTACTGATGTCATCAGATCTAGAGGAAGGGTACTGAGCTGGATCTCATAAGTCCTGACTAATAAGCGAGCCTCTTTCTGACTAAAGAAGTGACCTTGGGCAAGTTTCTTCATCTTTGGGGACCTACTTTATGGGTAATAATAGGGAGCTAAAGAAAATTCTTGGATTATTTTTATCTTTAAAATTCTGTGCTGATTATTACTTACAGACGAGCACAGAACTGATTATCCCAAGATGTTGTTTAGGTGTATACACTAATGGCTTCTAAAGTCATTTTAATAAAGTGATGCATTCATCCAACACATATTCAGTTCAGTCGCTCAGTCATGTCTGACTGTTTGTGACCCCATGAACTGCAGCACGCCAGGCCTCCCTGTCCATCACCAACTCCCGGAGTTCACCCAAACCCATGTTCATTGAGTCGGTGATACCATCCAACCATCTCATCCTCTGTTGTCCCCTTTTCCTCCTGCCCTCAATCTTTCCCAGCATCAGGGTCTTTTCAAATGAGTTGGCTCTTCGCATCCGGTGGCCAAAGTATTGGAGTTTCAGCTTCAACATCAGTCCTTCCAATGAACACCCAGGACTGATCCCCTTTAGGATGGATGGTTGGATCTCCTTGCAGTCCAAGGGACTCTCAAGAGTCTTCTCCAACACCACAGTTCAAAAGCATCAATTCTTCAGCGCTCAGCTTTCTTCACAGTCCAACTCTCACATCCATACATGACCACTGGAAAAACAATAGCCTTGACTAGACGGACCTTTGTTGACAAAGTAATGTCTCTGCTTTTTAATATGCTGTTTAGGTTGGTCATAGCTTTCCTTCCAAGAAGTAAGCATCTTTTACTTTCATGGCTGCAGTCACCATCTGCAGTGATTTTGGAGCCCAGAAAAATAAAGTCAGCCATTGTTTCCACTGATTCCCCATCTGTTTGCCATGAAGTGATGGTACTGGATGCCATGATCTTAGTTTTCTAAATGTTGAGCTTTAAGCCAACTTTTCACTCTCCTTTTTCACTTTCATCAAGAGGCTGTTTACACATATTAGAGTGCTTATAGATAGCGGCTGCTGTATTGGGCATTTAGGAAGTGGCAGTTATGAAATAAACTGGAATGTTGCTCATATTATAGTGGCAAGATAGGTAGATTAAGTGTGCAAAATACATACAACATTCACTGGTGAGAAAGGCTTGGCGGTTGAAAAGCATAATATGCATTTTGAAATGTGGGTATATACATTTCATGAGGTTCTTCCTTGTTGATGACAGTCACATCTTTGGTGCCACACTAAGTTTTTAGATCATGGGTCTGTATTCACCTGTGTCTTTGTGTGATGTATGGGTTTGTTGTCTCTGAAGATGAATGGGGTTTGTAACTGTGCTGTGGAAGTACCAGGGAGTGCAGAGAGTTTCATTTAGGAAAATCTTTGGGTTTGTATGAAGGCCTCTTCTGGGCCAGTAGTACCTTCAATAGTTTATGAAAGTTAAATGAAGTTACTGCTGTGTATCTTTGAGCACTCACTCAGTGATATACACTGGACATTGTAACGCACAATCCTTATAACAACCATGTGAACTGATTTTACCCCTGGCTAAAGTTTGGCATCTGCCCAGGGTCACCCAGGCACAGCCCTCCCTGACCTCAGGTCTGTCTGATTCTAGATCCTGTTTGCTTTCCACTTTGCTACTTTGCAGTCCTACAGCACACAGGAAGCATCTTGCTTTAGAAGCACGTACAAGATGAGGCAGCATAAAGCTCTGAACAGCTTCTGGGACAGAAGCCAGAAGAACTAGGCTCAAAGACCGACCGTTGTTTACTCTGTTGACAAAGTAGAAAATCACCGTGAACTTGTTTTTCCTATGTAAACTATTGAGATCTGTTAGGTTGTCTTAATATTCCTTATGGTTTTAATTCTAAAATACTGAGTTATATTTAGCACTTCACAAACATTTTGCATGGGATCCTGGACAGTCATCTTTTGTATTAAATGATATAGCATGTTTCAGGATGGTAAGATCTCAGATTGATACAGTTTATCTTTAGTTCCTTAAACAAGAAAACATTATTAAATAAAACATTATTTATACGTAATCTTTTACTTAAAAGGGCTTTTTATATTTTCCTTGTTCTTTTGAATCTTTTCTTGGCTTTTACTGTTCTAGAGACAACTTAAAAATGTACTTGAATTTAATTTTTAGATTCTTGAATGCTTCTTTCTTCAGTATTAATAAGAAATGACCTTAAATAATGGTTGTTTTTATTACTATTAATTTTGCTGAACTTTTTTGTTATAATAGCTGCTCTCCTTTGGTGAAAAGAACTGTGTGTTCATCAGTAAAGTTGTGGTACACGTAAGGCCAGTCTTGGCACATTCTTCAGCAGGCTCTCCCACTCTAGGATCAAGGATAGACCTGGAGAGGGTCCAAACCATCATGGAGTCCATGGCGTCAAAGTTATCACCTGGAGCTCAGCAGTTGATGAATATGGTGAGATTCCAGCAGCAGGTGAGTAGGAACGGATTTCTTTCTGGATACCATTACAGTTCTTTAAATAATAGCTTTTTATTAGGACATGTGGTGACATAAATCTTTTCCACTTAACTATTGTTATTGATGTGACTGTTATCTTTACTAACTTTTCTAAAAGTAACATTCTGTAGCCTTATGCCCTTACAAACAGAATATTTCTATTACAGACTTCATAATTTTCTATGAATTCACTCATTTATTCACTCAGCAAGTATTTACTTAGCCCCTTCTTTGTGAATGATGCTCTGTTCTAGTTACTACAGAAGGTTCCAAGGTGAATTAGTCTACGGCCTGTCCCTAAAGGTCTCTGTGGTCTTATTAAGGGACTACATAGGTGGGATTCAGTTCAGTTCAGTTCAGTTGCTCAGTTGTGTCCGACTCTTTGCGACTCTGTGAATCGCAGCACGCCAGGCCTCCCTGTCCATCACCAACTCCCGGAGTTCACTCAGACTCACGTCCATCGAGTCAGTGATGCCATCCAGCCATCTCATCCTCTGTCGTCCCCTTCTCCTCCTGCCCCCAATCCCTCCCAGCATCAGAGTCTTTTCCAATGAGTCAACTCTTCGCATGAGGTGGCCAAAGTACTGGAGTTTCAGCTTTAGCATCATTCCTTCCAAAGAAATCCCAGGGCTGATCTTCAGAATGGACTGGTTGGATCTCCTTGCAGTCCAAGGGACTCTCAAGAGTCTTCTCCAACACCACAGTTCAAAAGCATCAATTCTTCGGCGCTCAGCCTTCTTCACAGTCCAACTCTCACATCAGAACATGACCACAGGGAAAACCATAGCCTTGACTAGATGGACCTTTGTTGGCAAAGTAATGTCTCTGCTTTTGAATATGCTATCTAGGTTGGTCATAACTTTCCTTCCAAGGAGTAAGCATCTTTTAATTTCATGGCTGCAGTCACCATCTGCAGTGATTTTGGAGCCCATAAAAATAAACTCTGACACTGTTTCCACTGTTTCCCCATCTATTTCCCATGAAGTGATGGGACCAGATGCCATGATCTTAGTTTTCTGAATGTTGAGCTTTAAGCCAACTTTTTCACTCTCCACTTTCACTTTCATCAAGAGGCTTTTTAGTTCCTCTTCACTTTCTGCCATAAGGGTGGCATCATCTGCATATCTGAGATTATTGATATTTCTCCTGGCAATCTTGATTCCAGCTTATGCTTCTTCCAGCCCAGCGTTTCTCATGATGTACTCTGCAAAGAAGTTAAAAAAGCAGGGTGACAATATACAGCCTTGATGTACTCCTTTTCCTATTTGGAACCAGTCTGTTGTTCCATGTCCAGTTCTAACTGTTGCTTCCTGACCTGCATATAGGTTTCTCAAGAGGCAGGTCAGGTGGTCTGGTATTCCCATCTCTTTCAGAATTTTCCACAGTTTATTGTGACCCGCATAGTCAATAAAGCAGAAATAGATATTTTTCTGGAATTCTCTTGCTTTTTCCATGATCCAGCAGATATTGGCAATTTGATCTCTGGTTCCTCTGCCTTTTCTAAAACCAGCTTGAACATCAGGAAGTTCACGGTTCAAGTATTGCTGAAGAGGGCTGCAACATGAGAGAGAGAGAGCAGTATGGATTAAATCTTCAGTGCTGGAAGGAATATAATGTAGCTAGGAAATGGATAGAAGTTCATTTCTCTGGAGTGAAGAAGCGATAGGGGAAGCTTCAGGTAGACTAGGGCTGGATCATAGAGGATTTTGAATGCTTTTATGAAGCTTGTGGGCATGTTTTACCTGTTTTAATTAACTCTAGTTCACTATTACGTGTAAGATGAGGAGTCAGTAGAAAGTGAGACTGCAGGAAGCAAAGGATCTCTGTGTTATTTCTCGTCCAGATGCGGGTTAAGAGGTCTAAACTTGAAGGAGGACCCTAGTGCTGGGTTGTGAGATGCTACAACAGTGGAACCATTGGGACTTGACAATAACTTGTATGGGGTTTTGGGGGGAAAAATAGAATCAAACGTGAAACCAAACTTTCGAAGATAGTGATGTCAATAATACACAGGGAATGCAAGGGAGGGAGTGACTTGGAGGGAAAAAAAGTTTATTTGGGGAGTATTGAGTTTTCTATGTGAATACCATGTTCCTGGGGTGACGTTGTGAGCCTTTGGAAACACAGGGGCAGGGGCATCCCTAGTAGATGACAGAGAAGGTGGTGAAGGGAGAGACCGGGGCCAGGAAGGAAGACCACAGGCGAGCAACTGTGTTTTCTCGGAGCACAGGGAGAAGGGTGAGGAGGCGGAGTGCAGGAGCCACTGTTTAGAGTAGCAGAAATGTGATGTCAGTTCAGTTCAGTCGTGTACGACTCTTTGAGACCCCATGAACTGCAGCACACCAGGCCTCCCTGTCCATCACCAACTCCCAGAGTCCACCTAAACCCATGTCCATTGAGTCAATGATGCCATCCATCCATCTCATCCCCTGTCGTCCCCTTCTCCTCCTGCCCTCAATCTTTCCCAGCGTCAGGGTCTTTTCAAATGAGTCAGCTCTTCACATCAGGTGGCCAAAGTATTGGAGTCTCAGCTTCAACATCAGTCCTTCCAATGAACACTCAGGACTCATCTCCTTTAGGATGGGTGGTTGGATCTCCTTTCTGTCCAAGGGACTCTCAAGAGCCTTCTCCAACACCACAGTTGAAAAGCATCAGTTCTTCGGCGCTCAGCTTTCTTTATAGTCCGGCTCTGATGTCAGGAGACCTGAATTCAGCGCTGACAGTGTTAGTTCTGTGCTATTTAGCATTGCTTCCTCTATTTAAGGATAAATTTCTTCATGTTTACTATCTAAAGGTTAATTGTTTACAATCTAGCAATGCTGCTGAGATCATAAGATGAATGTGGAAGTTTAAATCAAATAATACAAATAAAAAAGTCATATAACTTCTGTGAGATTTTCCAACATTAATTTAGTAGGAGTATCATTGGAGGGACAGGCAGACATAGAACAGGAGAGCTGGTGATGACCTTGGAAACCTCAGAATGGAGAGCTTCCAGAAGAACAGAGTCCGTCCTCTTCGTTCTCTGGTACAGTGATCTCACCTGCACAGCTCAGGAGGTTCCTAACAGATGCTCCTGCTCCAGTGCTCCCTCTCCACAGAGCAACCAGGATGATCTCAGAGGGTCCATCAGACTCGACTTCCCCTGTGTAATGTCCCCGAACTGCTTCCCCTCACCCCAGAGTTAATCCAGATTCCTCACCCTCTCATCTCAGATCTGGGCCATTGTTCCCTCCTCAACACCATCTCCTGTCACATCTCCTCAGATGCTCGTCTCTGGACATTCTGAGGTGTGTGTTCCCCAGATATCCACCTGTGCTCCCACCTCAGGACCTCTGCACTCTTAACTGTTCTCTTTGGCCAGAATCCCCTCTTCTCGATCTTAGCAAGTCTGCCCTTTTCTTGTTCTTTCAGCCTCATCTTAAATGTTCCATCTTGAGTGAGACCTTCACCAGCCACACTGGTGCACTATCTGTATCATATTTTCATCATGGCTTTCTTCATTATTTTTGTTGTTTTATACACACACACACACACATATTTTCATCATGGCTTTCTTCATTATTTTGTTGTTTTATATACACACACACATATATACATGTATATTTACTGCTCTGTTTATCTCATTAAAATATAAGCTTTGTGCAAACAGGAATCTGATCTGTCTTATTTATGACTCTAATGTATATGCTCCTTGATTATCAACTCAGCTTCTTTTGCAGATCCTTAATGGGCCAGCTTGAATAGCGAGGAGATGGAAACCAGGTTCTGAGGGATTAGATAGTAAATGAGTAGTTGGAATGTGGAGGTAGCCAGGTTAAAGTAGGTTGTTTCAGGAAGGCTAGAGATAGGAACCTGCCTGCATCAGAATCCCTTGGAAAGCTTGTAGAGACAGAACACTGGCCCTCAGTTGTGACCTGAAACCCTGAGGGTGTGATTCAGGACTCAGCTATTTCTAACCAGCAACAGCAGATGAGCCCTATGCATAGTGTATTTTAAGAACAAATGTTTAAGGGGAAAGATCCAATGGACATAGAGATTAAAAATTTAAAAACAGAAGAAACTTTGTGTGTGTGAAAGATTTTGGAAACATTCAAGACGGTTAATGGATTTTAAAAAATCAATTCATGACTGATACTTTTAAAAACTTGTGTTTGGAAAAGAAATGATGGCAAAGTTTCAGGTGTTTTTTTTTGCCATGTCTTTAAGGGTTTTTTTTTTTTTTTTTGCTTGTGTATTTAATTCCCAAAACAATATGCTTTCTTCATCATGAATTTATGTCAGTTCAGAAGTGCATTAGGTAAATCATAGGAGTGCTTGCCCAACTCTTACCTTACTCTCAAGCTTGATGTGTGTCTCTGTAGCTTTGTCTCATCCAGAAATGCAAGTCCTCCAACCAGCAGCACATGTTATTGTAACCTGTTTCCCATTATATGCATATGCTAAATCCTTACCTGTGCGGGCATTTGGGAAACACCCTGGGGAAGAAAGGAGATCCTGTGAAATCTTCTTTTAAACATGCTAATAAAGATCCTATTTCTATGGGGAGACTATATTTATGGAATTCTGATGGGATATACCTGGTTCTCTGGAATTGCTTTTGTTTGCAAACAAGTAATCCATGGACTGTCTTTCTGAGAAGTGTCGCATAAGCTCTGTAAGTATCTGTTGAGTGTAGAGGAGGGGTGTTTCATGATCAGAACCCCTCCTCCTGTGTAAGGGGTGTAGCCACGCACACTGTTGCGAGCCTGCCCGTGTTCTTTGGGGCAGGGCCTGTCCTGAGGGGAAAGGAAGGGCCTGGGAGCAACTTCCTGGCCTCTCCTTGCTTCACATGTGCCTTGTGGTTCCTTGTTTCCTGAAAAGTTTTATTAAAGTGGTTTCTTATTTCCTTGTATTTGCAGTTCACATGTGCTGACTTTGATTTGTTTTTGCTTCAGCGGTTTAGAATAATTGAGTAAGAATTCTGTCTGATAGTGTCTGGCATATGCTTGTCATTTAAAGTTATCTGAGTGAAAGCTCTGGGCCATTTTCTCAAAGAAAATATATTCAGTTATTCTAAGAATTTTCACTATTTACCTTGTTCATCTTAAAAAATAAAAATATTCTCTTTGTCCTTGTTTTTTCAAGGTGATTAAAAAGTTAAAGCAAATCCTTTAAGATGTTCAGAGATAAAGATTTAATTTTTCAGAATTCTGGGAGTATATATACAAATTTGTGTTTGCTTTTCACTGTCTTATTTCCAGGGCCTGAAACAGTACCTAACACAGAGTAGATTTCTGGTAAATATTTGTTGAATGAATGAGTTCTGGGCTAATTTTATCCAAGGATCATTTTTTAGTACATCCAGAAAATTTATGGATCAAGTGTCTTCACCTGATCTTGAATAATAATACTTTTCTTAGTCTCTCTTACAAGGTATTGACAGTGTTAACTATAAGATGATATCCCCTGATAAGAATCTCTAGGACTTCCCTGGTGGTCCAGTGGTTAAGACTCCAAGCTTCCATCTGCAGTGGGCATGGGTTCGAACTCTAGTTGCAGAATTAAGATCCCTTGAGTGGTAGAGTGCAACAAAATAAATAAACAGATAAGTTAATAAAAAAGAATTTCTAGTAGAGTTCTGGGTTTAGAGTTTAGGGTAGAGCCATCTAATGTAACAGCTAGGCTGGAGATAGTTTTGCTTTGTCTTGTGGAAAAATTGAGGAACATGGCAAGAGCATGCCTCTCTGGAGGAAACTGTAACCTATCAGAGGTGAGCCATTCTTCTCAGGAAGTAATACACCCTAGCTGGGCTGAGGCCACAAAACGTATTCATTATGCTATAAATTATCATGGCAGTCATGGCCCCAAAGTAGCTCATTTTAATAATTGAAAATGTCACAAAAGTATTCAGACTTTAAGTATATAGGTAGAACATCAAACTTTAAGCAAGTAACTATCTAGTCTATCTTCCAGTGAAAACAAATTGCATATCCTTAGGGTGGCCTACATTTGTGACAGTGGGCAGATGATTTTTAATTCTAGGAAAATTATCAATTATTGTGACTCATTAGAAAATACCATAGCTTAAGGAGGGCTTTGTAGTAGAAACATTAAAATATGCCTGTGCAATTTTACTAAGTATGCTTGTATTTACTTGAAGATTTTCCTTAGCAAAACTACACTGAAATGACTAGAAGTCCTGACTCTGGAGCTGGGTGTCTGGGGTTCCAGTCCTAGTTCTGCCACCAATGACCGTGTTACCCTGGCCGAGTTAGCTTTAGTCTTTTCTCCTCAACTCAATACTGGGACAGTGGCTGTGGCCTGCTCCACGTGAACGTTCTGAGGCTCAGATGGAAGAAGGCACCTTGCCTGACTCGAGGTCACTCCAGAGTTAGCTGTCACTATCACTAATGTTCCTGCTCTTTCCTCATCTGCCTTCCTTAGAATTGTGTTGCCATCGGAGAGCAGCTCCAGTCGATCCTGGGAAACACGGGACACAAGCACGTGATGGGGCTGCCGTCCTCGTCTACTCCGGGAGCCTTCGACAAGTCATCCTGCACACCTTTTCCTTTCAGAACTGGATTGACATCTGGAAACGTGACTGAAGACTCGGAGGCTACCACTGAGAAGAGTCTGCAGCCAGCTGGTGGAGGAAGTATGAGCAGCCTCCAAGAGTGTAAAATTGTGCCACAAAGCCGTTCTATTCTTGAGAATGATCTGAAGAATGCAGTATCTTCTTTCTTATCAAAGAAAGCAGGTGACAGCTCACACATACCTAACTCCAAGTTGCTGCCTTTTCTGCAGAATTTGTGTGGCCAGGTGAGCCATCTCCAGGTGGGACCCGGCACCAAGTGGCAGGACAGCATCACCAAGCCTGGCGGAGGCGCCGGGGGTGTCACGTAAGTGTTTAGACCCGTGTGGTTGAGATGGGGTGTGGGGGAGGATGCGGAGGCAGGTGGGGGAAAGAGGTTTGTTTCAGTAGCTTCTGCCTGAACTTGTTTGCGGAGAGAACTGTGGGAGCTTTGACATTTCACCATTGACACACATAGAAGAAAGAAATATTCTGCAGAGTAGAATGTGTTGCTTTGAAAGAAGTGTGTAAATTGGAGGTGCCGAGCACTTCTCAGGCCTTTGGTGGGAGGAGTATAAGCGGCAGACAAGGGTCGGAGTAGAGAGTTACCTGTATGAAGGGAGAGGAGCTGTGGTAGCCATGACGTGCACAGTTTGCCTGATTGTATGAACTGAACCATTGCAACGGATTTTCTTTGTAGATCCTGTGTGACCTGGGCTGATTTTCGAGTCATCCAAACATTTCTCAGCTTGTAATTGTTAATAGTGTACAGGCCCTTATTCTCTGATCTCAGAATTCCAATTTTTTCCACTCCTACTTTGATTGAGGGGTAGTTAAGTGTTTAGTATGTGCAGGAGATGCAAGAGATGCAGGTTCGATCCCTGAGTCGGGAAGATCCCCTGGACTAGGAAATGGCAACCCACTCCAGTATTCTTGCCTGGAAAGTTCCATGGACAGAGGAGCCTGCTGGGCTACAGTCCATGAGGCTGCAAAGACTTGGGCGTAACTGAGCACACACACACCTCCTTTAGATAGATGGAATGTTTCCAAATATTGCACTAGATGGGAATTCAGGACTTCAGCCATGGTTCTGACTTAACTATTTTACCTTACTATTTCAGTCTTTTGATTTAGACTTTTTTTACATCTCAAATGAGGTCATTGTATTGGTTGAAATTTTCTTAATGTATTTAATAGCATTGAAATTTGAGGAGTTTAGTAAGTTATTGAAACAAATGGTAGTTCTTGGGAAGAACAAGGAAAGGTAACAGTGTTTTTTAATTGTTGATAGTCTTCATCAGTGTTAACGTGTGACTGGCAAAACAAACAAATACTACAAGGCAAAGGAAGAAGAAACCTAAACATTTAAAAACTGCGCTTCCTTGATAGCTCAGTTGGTGAAGAATCTGCCTGCAATGCAGGCGACCCTGGTTCAATTCCTGGGTCGGGAAGATCCGCTGGAGAAGGGATAGGCTACTCACTCCAGTATTCCGGCCTGGAAAATTCCATGCATTGTATAGTCCATAGGGTCGCAAAGAGTCGGACACGACTGAAGGACTTCCACTTCCACTTTTCTGATTCCAGCTGAGCTGGAATGTCTCCAGTTCTCTCAGATCCTCCCTATTAACAATAAAAAATCCCTGGATATAATACAGCAAACACACAAAGACTATAAAAGGTGGAGAGAAGTCAGATTGCTTAGGGCCTCTGAGGCTTAGTGTTTCTTAGTTCCTGGTTATCAGAGTTTCTTTCATCATAGGGGGATACAGGATTTTATCAAGTATTTTTCCTATGGCTATTTATATGATCATGAATTTTCTTCAGTAATCTCTTCATATGGTGAATTACATTCGTTTCAAAAACTGAACCTGCCTAGCATACCTAGAATAGATCCCACTTGATTCTGGTGTCTAATTCTTTTTTATACAGTGCTGGAACTGATTTGCTAATATTTTGTCAAGTATTCTTACATAGAATTCATTGGAGATACTAGTCTGTATTTATCTTTTACTGTCTTTGTCTGGTTTTATATTATGAGCGTGATACTGGTCTCATAAAATGAATTCTACTTCTTTTTGAGTTCTATATTTTAGAAGAGATTGTGTAAAATTGATGTGATTTTCTTCATATGATGTTTGATATTGATGGAAGTCTCCAATGAAACCAGTTGGGCCTGGATGGTTTCTTTCCTGGTAACTGTTAAATTACAAATTGAATTTCTAACACAGTAAAGTTGTCAGTTCTCCCCGTTGATACGAAAGTTTAATGCAATACATACTAGAACTTCACAATATTTTGCAGACATAGACAGGATTATTTAAAAAATTCTATGAAAAGCAAAAGAGGAAGAATAGCTAAGACAACCTTGAGAAAGAAGGATGAAGTGGGAGGAGTCCCTTTTCCAGTGTCGAGTCTTCTACAGCGAGAGTATCAAGACAGGGCAGTGATGGCGGAGGGGCAGACACAGGGGTCAGTGGAGCCCAGTAGAGGGTTCAGAGGTAGACCCACACAGGTGAGCTCAACTGAGTTTTGACAGAGGTGCAACAGCAGTTCAGTAAAGGAAGAAGAAAGAGTCTTTCTGACTCATGGTGCTGGAGCAGATGGATATCCAAAGAGCAAAAAGTGAACTATGACCCAAACCTCGTACCTTATACAAAACTTCACTCAAAATGGATCAGAGCTGTACGTGTAAAACATGAAGCTGTGGAAGTTTTCTAATAATTCACAGGAGACAGTCTTTGGGAACCTAGACGAGACACCAAAAATGTTTGACCTCCATGAAAGTGTTAGAACTTTTGCTCTGTGAAAGACTCTTTTAGGAGGAATAAAATATAAGTTTCAGAGTGGGAAAGAAAATATTTTCAGATTACAAATCCAACAAATGACTTATACCTAAAATATAGAGAGTGCTGAAAACTCAACATAAAAAAAAAAAAATCCAATTAGAACATGGGCAAAAGACCATAGAGAGACATTTATACCAGATAAGATGTACAAAGCAAATAATCACATGAAAAGATGAGCTATTGTTGACCTCATGGCTATTAAGGAAGGGCATATGAAAACCACAAGACACAAGATACCACTATACAGTTATTCAAATGGTTAAAATAAAAAGTTTAAAAATGGCGACAAAACCAAATACCAATGAGAAGTTGGATCTCTCATACATTGCTCATGGGGACTTAAAGTGGTACAGCCACTTTAAAAAATGTTTGGCAGTTTCTCATAGCTGAACATGTTGTTACCAGGTGACTCAGAAATCATACTCCTGAAATTTATCCCAGAGAAATGAAAACTTCTTTTTTTTTTTTTAATTAATATATTTTTGGTTGTGCTAGGTCTTCATTGCTGCTCATGGGCTTTCTCGAGCTGTGGCAAGCAGGGGCTACTGTTCGTTGCTTGGCACGGGCTTCTCATTAGTTGCTCTGTGGCATGTGGAATCTTCCCAGACCAGAGATTAAACCCATGTCCCCTAAGTTGGAAGGTGGGTTCCTATCTGTTGTACCACCAGGGAAGTCCCCCAAGAATTTTTTTCCACATAAAAATCAATACACAATTGTTCATAGAAGCTTTATTTGTAAAAGCCCCAAACTATAAGCAACCAATATGTCTTAAAGTTGATGAATGGTTAAATTAACCCTGGTATATCCATATCATGGGATGCTATCAGCAATAAAAAGGAATTACCTATTGACACAGGCAACAATTTGGTTGTCTGGCAAAGGCATTATGCTGATCTACAAAAGAGAATCTCAAGAGGTCAAGTTACATGGATCCATTTGCGTAACATTCTCATAATGCAGATGAACACTGTAAGTGATTACCAGGTGTTTGGGATGGAGGAGATTAGGGAAGTGGATGTGACAGTGAAAGGGGAGCAGAGGGAGGTCACTGTAGTTAAGGGATAGTTCTGTCTCTTGACTGTGGTGATATTTACATGAATGTGTGTACGTGTGATAAAATGGCATACCCACACTGTACTGACATTATTATTCCATAGTTAGGTAAGAAGTAAAGACCAACCAGGACCACTGGGTGAAGGGTATGCACAAATATAGTGTCTTTACAACTTCCTATGAATCTATAGTTATTTGAAAATAAATATTAAAATAATTAATATTAAAAAATTTTTAATAAATATACATTAGGAAAAAGAAGAAAATAAAGGGAACAATAAAAAGCTTCTTATATATTCTAGAGTGTTGTTGTTTAGCCATTGTTGTTTGACTCTCTGCGACCCCATGGACGGCAGCACGGCAGGTCTCCCTGTCCTTCACCATCTCCCGGAGCTGGCTCAAACCCATGTCCATTGAGGCAGTGATGCCATCCAGCCATCTCATTCTCTGTCACCCCCTTCTGCCTTCACTGTTTCCCAGCATCAGGATCTTTTCCAATGAGTTGGCCCTTCGCATTAGGTGGCCAAAGTATTGGAGCTTCAGCTTCAGCATCAGTCCTTCCAGTGAATATTCATGGTTGATTTCCTTTAGGTTTGACTGGTTTGATCTCCGTGTAGTCCAAAGGACTCTCTTCTCCAGCACCACAGTTCAAAAGCATCAGTTCCTTGGCACTCAGCCTTCTTTACAGTCCAACTATCTCATCCATGCATGAGTTCTAGAAACCACTACATTCTAGAGTAGTGGTTCTCAAAGTTTTTGGTCTTTACCCTCTTAAAAATAATTGAGCACTCCAAAGAACTTTTATTTATGTAGGCTATATAAAAATATTTATTAGTTTAGAAATAACAATAAACCCATTACATAGTAACATAAATATCTTTTTGAAAAAATACCATATTTTCTTTTTAGAAAGTTTAGTGAGAATGGTATTGTTTCACATGTATGTAAAACTGTATTGACTTTGGGTTGTAGTTTCATATATGTTGCCTTATGGCATGTATAACTCAATATAGCTAGTAAGACTGCAGTAGAAATACTGAGAACAAACTGAATTCCCTCTGAGAAAAACACTTATCTGTACCCTAAACCTGCTACCTTAAAGAATTCTAGGAAACAGAATACACAACCATATAGCAGTTAGTCGTCACAGTAATGACCTTGTACACGGTGTGGCCTCTGGATAGTTCATTGTGCATTTATTGTACAATTCATGTTCAGATAACTTAGTGTTATTATAAAAAATACTTTTGACCTCATGGAATGCCTGGAAAAATATGAGGAGATCCTAGGGTTTTGTGGACCACACTCTGAAATTCACTGTCCTCGTCCTTCCAACGCTTTAGAAGGTTGTTCAGATGAAGAAAAGAGAAAACTGTTAAAATGCTTGGGGAAGGACTTGGAAGACATAGAAAGACCTTAAAGAAAAAGCAAGATTGCTTTTGATTTGGAGCGCAAAACCAAAAAGAAAGACCCTTTGTATCTAAACACTTGTTTTTGAGGGTAGAAATTCTGTCATCTTCATTTTTATATTCTTAATTTCAGTTTATGCTTAAATACTTAAAGAACTGAAGCAATAATAATGCTTTGAGCATTCGACATTGTATGTGTCCAGAACCTGGAAATACGTTGTAAGGAGACAGAATGTAGTTGTGGAGACAAATTTCAGCAATGTGTATCGGCTGCTTTATTGTAGTGTATTTTGGTTGTTTTGTTACAATACCAGGGAAAATTGTCATAATATTTTTTAAAATTTATTTTCAGAGTAGAAGAGCAACCTGTTTGTTCCTATTTGGAAAAGATTCTTTCTAAAAATTTGGAACTGATGGAAAAGAAACTTACAGACTACGTTGATCAGCGAATATATAAACTCCAGGAGCACATAGATAATAAGATGGCTTTGTTAATGGACTTGCTGCAACGTCCCAACTCCCCACCCTCTGGGATGCCTCTACGACATTATGACTCTGGAGATGGACTTTCAAATGGAGAAAGATAAATGCTCAACATGTACAAAGTACTACAGATATTTATTACATATTTATTACAAAGCCAAACCCCACCCCAGAAATTTATGAAAAGCAAGTATTTAATGTCCTTTGAAATGTTACCACTTACTTACGTGAAGTGACCTCAGTGTTCGTTTTCCTGCGCGCGCTGTAAATCCAGTACTGTACACTAGGTTAACACGGTGGGATCTTCAGTTATTTTTGTTTGTAATATTTTTCACTCTTACTGAAATTTATGTATACTTCTGGATTAAATGTTTAAGATTTTAAGGATTTCTAAAGCAGTTCCTTAGTTTGTATTGTATATGTGTTTCGTTGAAGTACTTTTTTTTATACAAAGACTTTTTACAGCCTTAGGAGTCTGAAAAATAATGCTTAGAGTATTTGATACTTTTTCTTTTTCTAATTGATTGTTTTTGAAAAATTGGATCCTTAAGACTTGGAAACTTTAGTTCAAATCACTCATTTACATTTCGTATTGTTTATCTCAGGTAATGAGGAAAGTGCAGTGTCTGGCATGTGTGAAAGTAGTTTACACTGAGGTTGATATTATCGGTTTCAGTACAGTGTCGCAGTAGAGAGGGGAGCACCGATCAGAGCTAGCCTGTTCCTTGTTAGGAATGTTATTGTAGATCTAGTGTTTGATGTAAAATGAGAGAAGTTATTTTATTTTATCTCAGTCAATCCAAAAGATACAAGAAACTGTTTTCCTTTCTGGACTGGTACAGGTTCCTCTTTCTAGAACCCTTTTCTGTATATTTAAAGCATGAAATTCTCAGGGTCTGCATTGAGGGGTTGAGGCATATGAATCAAAGAGATTTCAGTTCTCTCAGGCAGGCTTAATTTTTAGAAATTATAACTATCATGTGTGTTGAAGGGTGATGATTCACATTTAAAAAATAAATGTATCCACTCTGGAAACTGCTTGTCTAAGGAAACAGAATGTTTTTCTTTTCAATGTTCTTTTCTAACTGGAGGATAAGTGCTCTTACAGTGTTGTGTTGGTTTCTGCTGTACGGCGCAGATCTGCCCGTGAGTGTGTATATATCCCCTTCCTCTTGAGCCTGCCTCCCTCAGCCATCTTTTCTTAAAATGCTTTATGAAAGGGGGTGTTTTGCACTCCATACTGTGGTCAGTTCTTTCAAATGAGGACTAATTGCATACTCATTCATTTGTATCACACTACAAAGGTGGCACAGTCTATGGGACATACTCTCACTATAGCCGCTCGAGAATTTGCGTATTTTTCTATTCTTTTCTAATTCATGGGACAACATACATAGCTGTAAGATAGTATTTCCATTGTTGTTCAGGAGAAATGTCCGTCACTCCACGCTGAACCCTTTAGTTCAGTTTTACAGCGCCTGGTAGTTGTAGTCTGTTGATTTACAAAATGTTTCCTTCCAGAGCTTCCCTGGTGGCTCAGTGGTAAAGAATCGGCCTGCCAAAGCAGGCGACACAGGTTCGATCCCTGATCTGGGATGATCCCACATGCCTCGGAGCATCTAAGCCCATGTGTCACACAACTCCTGAGCCTGTGCTTCAGAGCCTGGGAGCCGCAGCTACTGGAGCCTGCATGACCTAAGCCTGTGCTCTGTAGTAAGAGAAGCCACCACATTGAGAAGCCCACTCGCTGCAACTAGAGAATAGCCCATGCAGCAACAAAAACCCGGCAAAGCCAAAAATTAAAATTATTTTAAAATATGCCTCCTTCCAGATATGTGATTCATATTACAAGTCTCACCTTGATTACATCTGAAACAGAAATATGGTTATATCAAAAAGATATATAAAGGTTCAAGACTGAAAAGACCTGATATCAAATATTCTTCAACTGAATTTTCCACTTTGTAGACACCGAAATCTCTCTCTTAAAAAAATGTGGGGAAGATGGGCCTGGAATCCAGGACTCCTTTCCTTCTCCTTGTCTCCATCCTCTGTTCCAGGTGCCCATGTAGATTTTGGTGTAGAACCTTCTTATTTTGAATTGATCTCCTTTGACATTTGAAATCCACGGCTATTGAAAGGTGAAGTGACTCATCTCTCAAGGGAAAGCAAATACAGCATCTTCCTCGTTGTCCCTTCCTGCCCTCACATCACTACTTCCTCCTTCTTAAAGGCAGTCCCACGCCCTGCATTGGACAGCAGCCCAGGGTTTCAGTATTCTACCATTATGACATTTTCTAAGTGTTCTTGGAGAACATGAGTCCATGATGATGTAGAGGAAAAAACACCAGGATAGATAAATCTGAGTTCTTCCTTGTTGGTCACTTAACTGCTGTCTAACTTTGCATGAGGGATTCAATACTTTTGATAACCTCAGTTTTCCCTGCTGTAAAATGGGAACAGCACAGTTTCCATCTTGTATGAGTTTCTAATACTCTGAACCTGAAGCAGCTAGTACAGCTCTGGCACACAGGAGGTGACAGTTAGATGCTCATCTCCCTCTTCCCTGTCCTCGGCTACGCTGAGTCTTCACTGCTGCTCTGGCACACAGGAGGTGACAGTTGAATGCTCATCTCCCTCTTCCCTGTCTTTGGCTACGCTGAGTCTTCACTGCTGCACCTGGGCTGTCTCTAGTTGTGATGCGCAGGCTTCTCATTGCGGTGGTTTCTCTTGTTGCAGAGCACGGGCTCCAGGGCACTCAGGCTCAGTCGCCGTGGCGTGTGGTCTTGGTTGCTCCACATGTGGAATCTCCCCAGACCAGGGATTGAACCCATGTACCCTGTGCATGGGTTCCTATCCACTGTACCACCAGGGGAGTCATATGATTCTTAATAACCCTAGAATTCCAGGCAATTTGAAAGCCCCGCTTCTCTTTTATTTCCTTGAGGGTTAAAGAGAAGGCAGGCCTATGTCAGTGGTGTAGGGCTGTGATTCTCAACGTGTGGCAGCATCAGTATCTCCTGGGAAGTTGTTACCTGTGCACATTCTCAGGCCCCACCCACCCTGTTTGAGTCATCAAATTGGGGGTGTGGTAGGGCACAGCAATTATGCTTTTAGTAACTCTGCAAGTGCTTCTGATACTCTGTCCAGTTTCAGAACCACTGGGACAGGGTAAGGAAGAGTACAGGCTCTGGAGGTAGGTTGCTTGGAGTCAATTTGTCTCTGCCTTCGATTAGTCTGCGCCTTTGGTCACATGCAGTGACTTCTCTGGACTTTCTCAGGCTTCTCCAGTGGCTCAGCTGGTAAAGAACCTGCCTGCCAACGTAGGCGATACAAGGGATGTGGGTTCTATGCCTGGGTCCGGAAGATCCCCTAGAGTAGGAAATGGCAACCCATTCCAGTATTGGAGCCTGGAAAATTCAACAGAGGAGCCTGGGGGCTACAGTCCATGCGGTTGCAAAGGATCGGACACAGCTGAGCGAGGGAGCACAGCACACTGGACTTTCTTAGCCACTGACTGGGAATTAGATCACATCTGCCCCTGAGAGAAGGCTGTTGAGAAGATTAACTGAGGCAGTTCTCATGAAACCTTGAGACAGTCTTGTAGTTTAGTGCCCTGTTCTCAGCTTGGCCTCACACTGAGATCGCCTGGGCACTTACAAAAAAGAAAAAAACAAACAAAAAAAACAAAACCACCTGTAGATGTATATTTATTTCAAAATAAAAGGTTAAAAATAATCCACTGGCTCTTGGGTCCCACCCCTGGAGATTGTGATCTGAGTCTAGGGTGTTCAGCTCATAGGTCTAGGTTTTGGGAAGCTCCCCTGCTGATTATAATGCACAGAAAAGCCCAGAACTAGAAGTTCAGTGTCTTGGGGACAAGAATCTGGAACTAGACTAGCTGGCTACTAACTCTGTAAATGGTCATCCCATTTATAAACAGAATGATCCGAGACAAGTTCTCAAGCTCCCTGTGAGCTCGAGCTGGGGGCACAGCCATCAGTCAGTGACTTATCAGCCATGCCCATCATCATCATCTATAAGCAGCTGACTAACAGATTTTTCAGTGTGGGCAGAGACTTCAGTCTTCCTTGTTCAGAGATCAAAGTCTCCACTTGCTGAAAGTGGGGAAAGATGATTCTGATGTGTTGTTTTCTGCTCTCTTATTGTCCAGGAGCCGTCCTCACTGGGGCTGAGTTTCAGGATCAGGGCTTTGTGGGTTTCCGCTCCCCACCGGGAGATCCCCACTCAGCCACGTTGCTAGAAGTGAACTGTGTTTGCCCCATCACAGGGTTAGCTATCAGGACTTTATGTCCTCAGTGTGAAGCTCTGGGGAGAAACATGCATGACATTGTGATGCAGGGTTCACAAAGAGGAAAAATTTCTTAGAGCCTGAAGGAGGACAGTTTTTAAAAGAAATTAACTGAATGTGAATGAACGCATACTTCATCATGGAATCTTAACGGTTAACTTTTATCTTGCCTTCTTTTTAAAGTCTTTATTGAATTTGTTTCAATTTTGTTTCTGTTTCTTATGTTTTGGTTTTTTGGTTTACAGGTATGTGGGATCTTAGTTCCTTGACCAGGGATTGAACCCACACACCCTGCATTGCAAGGCGAAGTCTTAACCGCTGGACTACCACGGAAGTCTCTATTTTTCTTTCTTCTCTCTGGCTGATGGGGGATATACTTATACGAATAGTATTTAGTAAAAATAACACTTTTTACCTGCCTCTTGAGAAACCTGTATGCAGATCAGGAAGCAACAGTTAGAACTGGACATGGAACAACAGACTGGTTCCAAATAGGAAAAGGAGTACGTCAAGGCTGTATATTGTCACCCTGCTTATTTAACTTCTATGCAGAGTACATCATGAGAAACGCTGGGCTGGAAGAAGCACAAGCTGGAATCAAGATTGCTGAGAGAAATATCAATAACCTCAGATATGCAGATGACACCACCCTTATGGCAGAAAGTGAAGAACAACTAAAGAGGCTCTTGATGAAAGTGAAAGAAGAGAGTGAAAAAGTTGGCATAAAGCTTAAGATTCAGGAAACAAAGATCATGGCATCCAGTCCCATCACTTCATGGCAAATAGATGGGGAAACAGTGGAAACAGTGACAGACTTTTTTTTGGTCTCCAAAATCACTGCAGATGGTGACTGCAGCCATGAAATTAAAAGACTCCTTGGAAGGAAAGCTATGACCAGCCTAGACAGCATATTAAAAAGCAGAGACATTACTTTGCCAACAAAGGTCCATCGAGGCTATGGTTTTTCCAGTGGTCATGTATGGATGTGAGAGTTGGACTCTAAAGAAAGCTGAGCACCAAAGAATTGATGCTTTTGAACTGTGGTGTTGGAGAAGACTCTTGAGAGTCCCTTGGACTGCAAGGAGATCCAACCCGTCCATCCTAAAGGAGATCAGTCCTGAGTGTTCATTGGAAGGACTAATGTTGAAACTGAAACTCCCAATACTTTGGCCACTGATAAGAAGAACTGACTCATTTGAAAAGACCCTCATGCTGGGAAAGATTGAAGGTGGGAGGAGAAGGGGACGACAGAGGATGTGATGGTTGGATGGCATCACCAACTCAATGGACATGAGTTGGGTAAACTCCAGGAGTTGGTGATGGACAGGGAGGCCTGCAGTCCACGGGGTCGCAGAGTCAGACACAACTGAGCGACTGAACTGAACACTTTTTAAAGTTTTTTATTTTTTGTTTTGATGTGGACCATTTTTAAAGTCTTTATTGAATGTGCTACAATACTACTTCCCTTCTATGCTTTGGTTCCTTGGTTATGAGGCATGTGGAATCTTAGTTCCCTGACCAAGGATTGAACCTGCACCCCCTGCATTGGAAGGCAAAGTCTCAACCAGTGGACCCCAAGGAAATCCCAGTAAGTATTATTTATTGAGGTAGAATTAACAAATAAAAATTTTATATATGTAAGGTATACCACATGATGTTTTAGTATGTGTACATCATGAAATGGTTACCAAAATCAAGTTGATTGACATAGTTACCACTCACACGGCTACCATTTGTGTGTGTGTGTGTGTGTGTGTGTGTTTCTGTGTGTGTGTGTGGTGAGAACACTTGATATCTACTGACTTAGCAAAATTCAAGTACACATTCTCAACTGGAATAAAAACAACATTTCTGAGCATCCCTTGTGGCTAATTGAGACCATGTCATATCTAGCACAGGGGATTTAAAGAGAAATGGAAGGCACAGCTTTTCTCAACCTTCTTCTTTTCTAGAATTTAAACATGAAGGTTAGAGAACCAGCAGTCACCTTGGACCATGCTGTGTCTTCGGGGAAAGAACCCACATAGAGTAACATGGCCCCTGATGTGGCAAAGATGGCCAGCCTGGCCGCTTGCCGCTGGACATCTTGAAGAGGAGAGAAATCAAATTCTTACTTGTTCAAGCCACTGTTATTTGAAATTTTGTTATAGCCACACCTAATCTTAAATGATAAAATAGTCAAGTGATTTGTTCAGCTTAACATGGAAAAGAAAAAAATGAGCTTTTACAAGGTCTGAAGGTGTCTTAAGTTTTAGACACTCCTCAGTCTTTTTAATTAATTTGCCTGTGCCCAGTCTTAGTTGCATGTGGGATATACTTCCTGGACCAGGGATCGAACCCAGGCCCTTGCATTGGGAGCTCAGAGTCTTAGCCACTGGACCACCAGGGAGGTCCCTCCTCTCTCCTTTTGACCTTTCCTGAATTCTTCCAGTTGGTGGTAGCTTGTTATTTCTGTGTTCCTTACCAGGGTCTCCTGTTTTGTAAGATAACTAAGTGGTTCCCCTAACAGATCTACCCTCAACTCAGTGGGGGAGGCCCCAAGGTAGGGTGAAGCCACGCCCCTTAGCATGGCCTCTGACACCATCTCTGTCTCAGCCCAGCTCACTCTTTCAGCCAGCCAGCTTCACACCTCAGCCTGGGCCTTCTCTCCATCTCTTCCTCCACTTGTTCAAATGCTAATGTCTTCTCTCCTGAAAGCCTCCCAAGGCTCTCACCTGTCCGCCACACCACCCCATTAATTATTCCTCTGCTGCCTCCATGCCCTTTGCTGTGCCTCTAACAGATTCCGAATCTCGTTTGACCTACAGGTTTCCAGTTTCCAGTGCATGATTTTGCACCCTGAACAGATACTTGAATTCAGGAACCAAAGCTTCTGTATCTGTATTTTGTCTTGCTGAATCCACTATTTTAAATCCAGAAGGTGCTCAAGAAAATAAATATACACTGAGATGAAGGAAACTGTTAGTCGCTCTGTCGTGCCCGACTCTTTGCGATCCCAAGGCTCCTCTGTCCATGGGATTCTCCAGGCAAGAATACCGGAGCGGGTAGCCACTCCCTTCTCCAGGGGATCTTCCTGACGCAGGGACCAAACCTGGGTCTCCTGAGTTGCAGGCAGATTCTTTATTGTCTGACCCACTAGGGAAGCCCTGAGATGAAGGGAGGGGATTTGTTCACTTTTCATGTTATTAAAAATGCTCTAGTTTGCAAGTGCTTTTCATGTCCTATCCAACTCTATTAGGATTCTCCAGAGAAGCAGAATAGGATATTTGTTGTTGTTTAGTTGCTAAGTTGTGTCTGACTCTGCAACCCCATGGACCGTAGCCCGCCAGGCTCCTCTGTCCATGGGATTTCCTAGGCAAGAATACTGGAGTGTGTTGTTATCTCCTTCTCCAGAGGATCTTCCCGACCCAGCAATCGAACCTGAGTCTCCTGCTAGGCAAATGGATTCTTTACCACTGAGCCACCTGGGAAGCCTAGAACATAAATGCTATGTAAAATTAAATACTAAACACTGACATAAAGTCAGCACATCTTATGTTACATGGTATGGAAATAAGAAAGAAAACATATTTGCTTACTATATGTAAATACAACATATTCATAACAAATAAGGAGGAAATATTCACGACAGAGTCCTTGTTTCTGTAACTAGTCAGATGGTGGCAGTGGGTATTTATAACCACCTTCTATTACTCATTCTGTGTTGAGTCCCTTGTTTATGTCACAGAAGCACGATGTCAGGGGATCAAAGTTGGCAGGCAAGTTACATTCTTCACAGCACTGGAAGCTGGGGTAAGACTCAGGGGTGGAGGTTGCAGCCTCGGTGACCTTATCTTGATCACTACAGGTAATGGTCGTAGCAATGGGTGTCTTTGCAGCACTTAAGAAAAGACATACACAGAGCATAGGATTAGAATTTTTCTTCTCAGTCCACCTGTTACAATTGTCGGGGGGAGATCTGGAAAATTTGGGCCTGGAACCAATCAAACCCATGACACCAGCCCGAGATGAAAGCAGCTCTGCCCTCATCCCAAGTTCCTGTCCAACCCCTTCCTCTCCTAAGAGTGCCAGAAACGTAAGATCAGGTTCCAGCAAATGAGGGAGAGTGAGCTGCAAGTGCGGGTCACCCAGGTGATCACTGCAGGTCCGCCAAGTGCAGAGCACAACCCGGGAGGGTGCCGAGTCCGCCGCCCCCGGGTGCTGGGGCTGCTCACACCTTCCTGCTCACAGGCTGAACTTCCCTAGAATGGGAACACGGCTGCTTTTTTTTTTTTTTTTAATGTATTCTCCCCACTTATCACATAAAGAATCTGAGACATGGAGAAGCACAGTGCCTTGATTAAACACATACAAGTAGAGGAGGAGCTGGAAATAAAAACCGGGTCATTCAAAGCTTGAGGCAGGACTCTGTTCAACAAACATGCTGCCTCCTTGGAACGTTAATGCGTGGGAACACCACTGCTTCTGACAGCCAGTCTCACCCATATTTGAAGGCTCCTTGCCCCCAAATTTAACGCTCCCTTTTCAGATCTACACTCCCTGGTGAGGCAAACCCCAGGATCTTCACACAACTCAGCTTCCCCAGGGTCTTACAGGCCCATCCCACTGTGTGCAGAACCAAGGACCTGCTGAGAGCTCCCCAACTCAGGTGGGGGGAACATCAGCTCAGCCCATCCTCTGAGTGAGCAGAGGCAGACTCAGTCATGCCATCTTCAGTCTGCAATCCTGTGGAATCAACCCGCTGAGGGTAAGGGAGGGCAAGGGATGGCAAAGCAGTGCAGACCCAGCAGCTGAGAACATTCTCCTTGTGAGCTCACAGCCCCAGACCAGAAGGGGTAGAAAGCCAGATTCTACCCTCCCCGCCTCAGTCCTCTCAAACCCTCCTGCTGTTCCTGACCTCACCTAGGGTGCAGCCAAAGGGCCGGGGATGACCCCGCTCAAGCACGGAGCCGCAGGATCCCATGTGAGGGGGTGTTAGCCCCTCTTACCCACATCACTCACTTTAATGTGTTGGCTACTTTGTAGTAAAGACCGATGACGACACCTATGAGCACGAAAGCTGTAATCAGTAAGGCGCTCCCAATGGCGATCATGATCTCGAGGTCAAACATCTCTCACACACCTGGGCAGAGAAGTGTGAGCCGTGAGTGTGAGTGTGAGTGTGAGCTCCCGCCCCCTCCCCCGCCTCCCAGTCACTTAGCAACCACAGTATGCTTCCTTCAGAGAGGGGACACAGAACCCAAACCACAGAGCCTTCCTTATGCATGGAAACACGAATCTTCCCGGAAGCCTAGCATCCCAAAGGGGTCCAGGTTGGGTGAAGGGTTTATTCATGGATGAAAAAGGACTGAAAGACGAAGTCCAGAGGGAACGCAATCAACAGAAAACTTGAGAAGAGTCTTTTCCTTTCACAGGCAGTAACATGCAGCTGTCCGTCGAAAACAAGCCCGCACTTGAGCAAAGGGCTTTACTCCCAACCACCCGGGTCTCATGAAATATGTTTACTGATAAGAGTCAGGATTGGCCCCTTGCTGTCCAGCAAATTTAAAAATACTATTTTATGGGAATGACTCAGGGAAAGACTGTTTCAAAACATTAGGCTGTGTAATAAAATACACAAACCCGTTTTATAAGTGATTATATCTTACGGAAAAGGTTTTCAATTCTCCCACTGACAAGTGTCACGCCATCTCATGGTTTCAGGAGATTCACGGAGACTTTTTTTCCTCATTCTGTCTCTACAGGAGACAAGAGGCCTTACTGCTCTTTTCCCCTATTCTCCCAGGAAATCGTTTGCCTGGAATAAGCAATTTGCTTAACCTAACACAATGAAATTTGGGACCAGTGAGTCAGGAAAGAAGCATAAACAACTCTACTGCTAAACATACTTACTACAGTTAAATCCTCTAGATCTGGATGAAGTCCAACTGGAAAAAAAAATTTTTTTTTTTAAATAACACCAAAAAGCCCTGCAGGGAACAGGATATTTTATCAAACCTGTAATTTGAGAAAGAGAGATCGAATCATCCCCGTTAGAGGACTTAAGATGCAAGGTTGAAGAGCTCACTTTAGAAGCCCAGCCTCTCTCCAGCTCCGGTCCTATGATCCCTATTGGGCCACGGCCTGTGTGACATCAACTCTGGACACCAGCTCTTCCATGGAGTTCTGAATTCTGTTCCATGTGTAGGTATATTTTAGCCCCCATGAAACAGAAAGATCATTTTGAATCACTTAATTCTAAGTCTTTACCTTTTCAGGTCATATGTCCCTTACAATAATTTTCAGGTTTTGACTGGTAATCAAAAGCAGGTTTAAAATTTCAGTGAAAAAAATAAACAGAAACGTGGGGAGCTGAAAAACACTCTTACACTGAAGAGTGTGATTATTGAAGACTTTATGTTACAATAAAATTTTATTGTTACCACACAATAAAATGATGCGGAGGCATTTACTAGGATTCAAGCATATGTTCATTGACATTGGAAGATTTTCATACAAGTTAAAAGGATGACAAATCAAAGCTGAATAGGATACCTGTTCTGTCAAGTGTATAAAGCTACTTGTACCCGGCCAGTCTAGTAACATGAAAAGTGGAGACTCTGGGTGCCGTTTTGTTTTTACTTGATTTTAGGCATGAGGGATCTTAGTTCCTCCAACCAGGCCTCGAACCCATGCCCTCTGCAGTGGAAGCGTGGAGCTTTAGCCAGTGGACCATCAGGGAAGTCCCTCCAGGTGCTATTTTGATCTATTTTTTCGGTGATACCGGGGCTCCCAAGCCCCCAGCAGTGCCGCTTGAAAGAACTGGAGATCCCCCAGCTAGAGCCATGGGTGCATCTAGGTGGGAGAAGGAGTCTCTGGCCCATGGGGGCAAAGGTGACTGTTATGGTGGGATCCCCTCTGGGTTGCCAACTGGCACACCATCAGTGGAGGGGAGTCTCATGACCAGGGAGTGAGCAGAGCTTGTCTCCTAGCTACAGCTGTCGGGGGGCTCCTGCACTGTCCACCTTGCCACTGGTGCTGGGCTAGCCTGGGCTTGTCAGCAGGACTCACATTAAATTCAGGGGGAACCAACCCATGGGTTCTGTACCTTTGGAGTCTTGGGGAGTCTGACCTCCATGGGCACAGAGAACAGAGGATGGAAACAAGAGAAGGAAAGGAGTCCTGGATTCCAAGCCCTTTCCCTCCATTTACTTGATAGAATGGTTGGCAAAGTAGTTCAGCTCTCTGAGCCTGTTGTTTTGTCTCAAATATGAAAAGATAACGAACACTGTGTGGTCTGACGGTGGTGGTGGCTGTTAATGTGTGAGAGGTTTCGGTGCAGACAGACGTATCAATACTTTGTAAACTGTGATGCTGTTGTGAGCAGCTGACGCCTTTGATGGTGGCTCTGATCTAGCCACAGATGTGTTCTGTTTCTGAGCTTGATCCAGATGCAAAGTGTGGAAGTGAAAAGATTGATCTGATGCAACCTTCACCAGGTTCTCTGCTGGGCCCCACCACATAGATTCTGATTCATTGATTTGGGGGTAAAAGCTGAATTTGCCTTTCAACCAGTTCCCAGGTGAGGCTGATGGGATGGCTCTGGGCCGAGCTGTTCCAGCTCAGCCCATCATCTAATGAGAACTCTAAGAGCTTCTGAAAGGCCCCTGTTCAGGGACTGCTTCTCCCTCTGGTGTGATTCCTTAGAGTGGGTTGGGCTGTAGAACCTGCACAATTAACAAGTTCCCCAGCTGATTCTGGCAAAGCCTGCAGAACGAGTGAGTAGCAACTGACTTAACTCATCAGACAGTCAGATGTTACGTGGTTCTACTGATCCATGCACAGCACCCAAAGAAGGATGCCAGGAAATCCTGCAAGTGAGGCCAGGAACAAAGCTCTACTCTGGTCTTCTTCCCAAGGCTCAGGGTAATCAGGTCACCCTCCTGCTTGAGCTGCTGCTAACTTGGTGCTAAAGATCTGCAGTGAAGCAGTGATGGTTTTCCTGAGCCAGACCCAGGCTACTACCTTTTCAAGCCTTTCCTCTATCTGACATGCGTCATATGCTTGAGTCAACCTAAACTGCTTTCAGTTCAGTTCAGTCCCTCAGTTGTGTCTGACTCCTTGTGACCCCATGGAAAGCCGCATGCCAAGAATCTGTCCATCACCAACTCCCGGAGCTTACCCAAACTCATGTCCATTGAGTTGGTGATGCCATCCAACCATCTCATCCTCTGTCACCCCCTTCTCCTCCCACCTTCAATCTTTCCCAGCATCAGGGTCTTTTCATATGAGTCAGCACTTCACATCAAGTGGCCAAAGTATTGGAGTTTCAGCTTCAGCATCAGTCCTTCCAATGAATAGTCAGGACTGATTTCCTTTAGGATGGACTGGTTGGATCTCCTTGCAGTCCAAGGGACTCTCAAAAGTCTTCTCCAACACCACAGTTCAAAACATCAGTTCTTCGGCGCTCAGCTTTCTTTAGAGTCCAACTCTCACATCCATATATGACTACTGGAAAAACCATAGCCTTGACTAGATGGACCTTTGTTGGCAAAGTAATGTCTCTGCTTTTTAATATGCTGTCTAGGTTGGTCATAACTTTCCTTCCAAGGAGTAAGTGTCTTTTAATTTCATGGCTGCAGTCACCATCTGCAGTCATTTTGGAGCTCCCCAAAAATAAAATTTGCCACAAGTCTGCTACTGTTTCCAGTTTCCCCATCTATTTGGCCATGAAGTCATGAGAAACGCTGGACTAGAAGAAACACAAGCTGGAATCAAGAGTGCCGGGAGAAATATCAATAACCTCAGATATGCAGATGACACCACTCTTATGGAAGAAAGTGAAGAGGAAATAATAAGCCTCTTGATGAAAGGGAAAGTGGAGAGTGAAAAAGTTGGCTTAAAGCTCAACATTCAGAAAACGAAGATCATGGCATCCGGTCCCATCACTTCATGGGAAATAGATGGGTAAACAGTGGAAACAGTGTCAGACTTTATTTTTCTGGGCTCCAAAATCACTGCAGATGGTGACTGCAGCCATGAAATTAAAAGATGCTTACTCCTTGGAAGGAAAGTTATGACCAACCTAGATAGCATATTCAAAAGCAGAGACATTACTTTGCCAACAAAGGTCCGTCTAGTCAAGGCTATGGTTTTTCCTGTGGTCATGTGTGGATGTGAGAGTTGGACTGTGAAGAAGGCTGAGCGCCGAAGAATTGATGCTTTTGAACTGTGGTGTTGGAGAAGACTCTTGAGAGTCCCTTGGACTGCAAGGAGATCCAACCAGTCCATTCTGAAGGAGATCAGCCCTGGGATTTCTTTAGAGGGAATGATGCTAAAGCTGAAACTCCAGTACTTTGGCCACCTCATGTGAAGAGTTGACTCATTGGAAAAGACTCTGATGCTGGGAGGGATTGGGGGCAGGAGGAGAAGGGGATGACAGAGGATGAGATGGCTGGATGGCATCATTGACTCAATGGACGTGAGTCTCAGTGAACTCCGGGAGTTGGTGATGGACAGGGAGGCCTGGCATGCTGTGATTCATGGGGTCGCAAAGAGTCGGACACAACTGAGCGACTGATCTGATCTGATCTGATCTGATGGGACCGGATGCCATGATTTTAGTTTTCTGAATGTTGAGCTTTAAGCCAACTTTGTCCCCCTAAGAAGAGCCTTAAGTGTTGTCTCTAGGTTTCACTTGTCCAGCCACTTGCTGAGGAATGGAGAGAGCACCTGAGCTGAGCTTTGGACAGTAGTGTGACTGTGATGAGGGCAGGGAGAGGTGGGGGGTCAGTGTGCAGGACTGGGGCCAATAGCCCAAGGGGGCTTGGGAAGAAGGGACAGGCTGGAACAGCAGGTCACATGGTGGTGGTGGCTCGTGCGCCTGGAAAGCTACGCTGGGGCTGAGTGAGGAAGCGCCGCCAGTGAGCCTCTCGACTCTTCACGACAAGTCATGTGGCAGCAGCATGCAAGTACACTCTCTGTCCTTCCCCTAAACGGCTGAAAATCCAGTGATGACAGAGGTATGGAAACCTTTATATGTCACCATAGGAAAGATGGAGGTGAAACAATCCTCAAAGGGGAGGCAGTGTGGAAATTAAAATACATAACCTGTCTCCTGATCTCATTTTTGATCACCCACACATCCCATGCCGCCACCTCTAACTGCCGTGGCTACCCTGACATGGGTGCATCTGCCAACCCTCATTGTCCAGAATGGACTTACCAGCTGTGCCACCTACAAGTGGAGAAAAGTTACGAGAAAAAATAAGACTTTAATAGAGATTTTGTACATACTGTGGGTCTGCTCCTCCCGTTTGAGCAAATCCAGGCAGTATTTCCTTAGGCAATAATGACTGTAACAAAGCAATTACATATACACATGTATAGAAATTTATAAATATAAGAAAATCAATACCTATGATCCCTGGTTTGGGAAGATCCCCCTGGAGTAGGAAATGGCACCCCACTCCAGTATTCTTGCCTAGAAAATTCCATGAGCTGAGGGACCTAGTGGGGCTACAGTCCATGGGGCCACAAAGAGTCAGACACAACTGAGCGACTAAACACACACATGAATCTCTAATACATTTAAAATGCAATTTAGGTCTTTATTAACATGAAAAAAATTTAAAAATGGAAGATTAGGAATTAAAGCTCATCTGAATTATATATAATCATAAATATTGTATTTAATTATTTTATAAAACACAGCATATGTGTTCTAGTTATATTAAGCAATTTGTGAATCAAAAAATAGACCACAATTATCAGAAGCTGTGTAAACTATTAATGAGAGGTTCAACTTTAAGTGAGACGCATTTCTCTTATGCGCTAAAAGAAATGCCATCTAATGGCTACATAGGTGGTTAATAAATTAGGAAAAGACTGGTAAAAGTTATATATTGTACAATCCTACTCTGGGAGATGGTGAAGGACAGGGAAGCCTGGCATGCTACAGTTCATGGGGTCACAAAGAGTCAGACACAACTTAGCGACTGAACAATAACCTCATGTCCCTAACTTCAGAGTGATTTATAAATGAATAAACTTTATATTAGTTCTCACTTCAAAGAAATAAATTCATCAAAATACTAAATGAGTGTAAACCATCCTTTTTGTTTTAGGTGAAAACATTTAATTTCCAGAGTGAATTCATTTATTTTTTAGAGGCAAATATATCACCTAACAACACATATGACAGGTATAGTTTCTGAAAATTAAGTCTGCCAGAGAGAAGTGTAATCTCCTTGATTTATGTGCCTTAATGCTTCAATGCAGAATCTCAGCATTTCATACATTAAACAGAAATGGGCTCTGGAAAGAAGAGCCTGTATCAGTTCCGAAAAGCAGAGAGTTTCTTCTGCTTCCTGGGTTGACTGAGATAAAACAAGATGACTTCTCTCATTTTACACCAAACACTGAATCTGAAAGTAATAAGCCTAACAAAGAATAGGTCAGTTCTAATTATTACTTTTCCATCCACAGCTACAATGTGACAGAACACAAAATTA
Source organism: Bos grunniens (assembly GCF_055505025.1). Classification (NCBI taxonomy): domain Eukaryota; kingdom Metazoa; phylum Chordata; class Mammalia; order Artiodactyla; family Bovidae; genus Bos; species Bos grunniens. The sequence goes on along the minus strand of NC_141190.1, from coordinate 42,454,840 downwards.
ACAGCCCCAATGTAAACCAGTTTTACACATGCCAAACATCACATTTAAGTTTTTATCTGAAATAAACAATAAAAAAGGTAACATGGTGATTTGAAATTAAAGGCTGCAAGTCTTAAGTACCCAGTTTTATAAGAATAATTAATTAGAAAAAGAAAAAATATTACTTACTATTCTAAGCACTTTATATACCCCTAAACATAAGGTCTTTGTAAAAATTACAAGAGTACTCCAATCAAACACATATATAGTACAAACTAATGAAATGCTTTAGAAATCCTTAAAAAAATCTGAACATCTGAGCAACCCAGAAGTGTATGTGAATTTCTTACAAAAGTGAAAAATATGGGAAACAAGAATAATTTATGGCCCTACCACATTAAATCTTAGTGTACAGTACCAGATATACAGTAACAGTACAGTAAAAAGACACTGAGGTCACTTTATGCAAATAAACAGCGATCCGCAAATGACATTAAATAGTTGCTTTAACTCTTGGCGGTTTGGTTTTATAATAAATATGTAATAAATAGCTGTAGTACTTTGTACATGTTGAGTGCTTATCTTTCTCCATTTGAAAGTCCTTCTCCAGAGTCATAATGTCGTAGAGGCATCCCAGAGGGTGGGGAGTTAGGATGCTGCAGCAAGTCCATTAACAAAGCCATCTTATTATCTATGTGCTCCTGGAGTTTATATATTCGCTGATCAATGTAGTCTGTAAGTTTCTTTTCCATCAGTTCCAAATTTTTAGAAAGAATCTTTTCCAAGTAGGAACAAATGGATTGCTCTTCGAGTCTAGAAGTAAATTTAAATATTAATGTAACAATTTTCCTTAATATTTAACAAAAACAACCAAACTGCAGTACAATAAAGTAGCCACAACTTTGAAATTTGTCTCCATAACTATATTCTGTCTCCTTGCAACATATTTCCAACACATACCCAGCAGGGGACCACAACACTGAATGCCCAAAGCCTTCTTATTTCTTTAATTCATTAAACATTTAAGCACAAAGTGAAGTGAGAGTATAAAAATGAAGATGATGGAACTTCTACCCTCAAAGAATAGATCATTAGATAGAAAGGGTCTTTTTCTATTTTGAGCTCCAAATCTAAAGTCATCTTGTGAATTTTTTTAAGGTCTTCTAAGTACTTCCCTAAGCAATGGTACAACTGAAATAGTTGTGTATTTGTTTTTTTTTTAATCCACACCACCTTACTAAATCACTAGAAGCTTCTATGAACAACTGTGTACAGGCTTTTATGTGGACAGATGTTTTCTTTTCTCTGGAATGAATGCCCAGGAGCATGACTGCTGAGGCACATGGTACCTAAATACGCTTAGTTATTAGAAACTGCCAGAGTATTTTTTAGAGTGGCTGTAGCATTTTACATCTCCATGAGTAATGTATGAGAGGTCCTGGTTCTCCACATCCTCATCAGAATTTGGTATTGTCACCATTTTACACTTTTTATTTCAGCCATTTGAATAACTGTGGAGGGTATCATGTGGTTTTAATGTGCCTTTCCTTAATAGCCACGAGGTCAATAGCACATCTTTTCATGTGCTTATTTGCTTTTGTATATCCTCTCTGGTAAAATGTCTCTCTCTGTCTTTTGCCCATGTGCTAGCTGGACTTTTTAATTTTGAGTTTTAAGAGCCCTTTCTGTATTTTAGATGTAAGTCATTTATTAGACTTGTGATTTGCAAATTTTTTCCCAGTTTGGAATTCGTATCTTATTCCACTTCACAGAGTCTTTTTTTTTTAATTCTTTTTTATTTATTTTGGTTGTGCTAGGTCTTTGTTGCTGCATGGGCTTTTCTCTCTAGTTGTGCCGAGCTCCTCCCTAGCTGTGGTATGCAGGATTCTCGGTGCAGTGGCTTCTAGGGCACTGGGGCTTCAGCAGTTGTGGCTCCCGAGCTCTAGAGCACAGACTCAATAGATGTGGTACACAGGCTCAGTTGCCCCGCGGCATGTGGGATCTTGGCAGATTAGGGATCAAACCCTTGTCTCCTGCACTGGCAGGTGGATTTTTTACCACTGAGCCACTGGGAAGCCCCCAGAGTCTTTCACAGAGCAAAATTTTGCATTTTCATGTGGTTCAATATATTTTCAATTATCCTGCTTTTCGTGTCATATCTAAGAAATCTCGTCTAGGTTCCCAAAGACTGCCTCCTATGGATTATTAGAAAACTTTCATAGCTTCATGTTTTACACGTACAGCTCTGATCCATTTTGAGTGAAGTTTTGTATAAGGTACGAGGTTTGGGTCATAGTTCACTTTTTGCTCTTTGGATATCCATCTGCTCCAGCACCATGAGTCAGAAAGACTCTTTCTTCTTCCTTTACTGAACTGCTGTTGCACCTCTGTCAAAACTCAGTTGAGCTCACCTGTGTGGGTCTACCTCTGAACCCTCTACTGGGCTCCACTGACCCCTGTGTCTGCCCCTCCGCCATCACTGCCCTGTCTTGATACTCTCACTGTAGAAGACTCATCACTGGAAGAGGGACTCCTCCCACTTCATCCTTCTTTCTCAAGGTTGTCTTAGCTATTTTTCCTCTTTTGCTTTTCATAGAATTTTTAAAATAATCCTATGTCTACAAAATATTGTGAAATTTTAGTATGTATTGCATTAAATCTTCATATCAATGGGGAGAACTGACAACTTTACTGTTAAAAACTGAATTTGTAATTTAACAGTCTCTGAGAAAGAAATATCCAGGCCCAGCTGGTTGCACTGAGGACTCCTATCAATACCAAACACCTTAAGAAGAGATAATGCCAGTTGTACACAAGCTCTTTTAAGATGTGGAACTCATATTATGAGGCCAGTATTATCCTCACAGGAAAAACCAAAGACAGGACAAGAAAATTACAGACCAGTACCTCTAATAAATTAGATGCAAGAATACTCAACAAAATATTAGCAAATCAGATCCAACATTGTATAAAAATTACAGCCCACAACTAAGTGGGATTTACTCTAGGTATGCAAGGTGGGTTTAAGTTTTGAAATTAACGTAATTCACCATAAGAACAGACTACAGAAGAAAATTCATGATCATATAAATGGCCATAGGAAAAATATTTGACAGAAACCTATTCATGATGAAAGAAATTCTCTGATAATTAGGAAGTAAGGAAGTCTAAAGTATTAAAGTAATTTAATACTTTTAAAGTATTAGGTTGGTGCACAAGTAATTGCAGTTTTGCATTGTTGAAACCTGCTGTTTGATAATGGAATACATTCTTATTCCACTTCAAAATGGAAAATAAAGCAGTAGAGACAACTCCCAACGTCAACAACACAGCTGGTCTAGGAACTCCTGAGGAATATATGGTGCAGTGGGGATTCAAGAAGTTTTGCAAAGGAAACAAGAGCCTTGAAGATGAAGAGCACAGTGGCCGGCCACAGAAGTTGACAATGACCAACTGAGACCAATCACTGAAGCTGATCCTCATACAACTACCCAAGAAAGTTGCCTCAGAACTCAACGTCAACAATTCTATGATCATTTGACATTTGAAGCAAATTGGAAAGGTGAGAAAGCTGGATAAGTGCTTGCCTTGTGAGCTGCCCAAAAACAAAAAAAAATGGTTTGAAGTATCATCTTCTCTTACTACATGTAATGATAACAAACCATTTCTCGATTGGATTGTGACATGATGAAAAGTGGATTTTATAAGACAACCAGTGATGACCAGCTCAGTGGCTGGATTGAGAAGCAGCTCCAAATCACTTCCCATTGCCAAACTTGCACCAAAAAAAGGTCATCGTCACTCCTGGTGGTCTGCTGCCCATCTGATCCACTACAGCTTTCCCAATCCAAGCAAAACCATTACATCTGATTGCTCAGCAAATCGATGAGGTGCACCGAAAACTGCAACCCCTGCAGCCAGTACGGGTCACCAGAAAGGGCCCAATTCTCCTCCTCGACAACACCTGAGTGCACATCACACAACCGATGCCTCAAAAGCTGTACAAACTGGGCTACAAAGTTTTGCCTATCTGCCATATTCACTTGACCTCTTGCCAACCGACTACCACTTCAAGCATCTCAATGGCTTTTTGCAGGGAAAATGCTTCCACAACCAGCAAGAGGCAGAAAATGCTTTCCAAGAGTTTGTTGGATCCAGAGGCACAGATTTTTACACTACAGGAATAAACAAACTTATTTCTAGTTGGTAAAAATATGTTGATTGTAGTGGTTCCTACTCTGACTAATAAAGATGTATTTGAGCTTAGTTATAATGATTTAAAATTCACGGTCCAAAAACCACAATTAAGTTTGCACCAACCTAATATTAAAGTAATTTAAAGACTACTGTTATCTTTCCTTGTCCTTCTCAAGTAAGAACCACTTTTTTGTTTCAATAACTTATTAAACTCCTCAAACTGAATGCTATTGGAACATTAAAAAAAAATTCAACCAACAGAACTACCTCATTTTATACGTAATAAAAGTATAATTCCAAAGATTGAAATAGTTAACTCAAATAGTTAAGCCAGGACTATGATTAGAGTCCTGAATTCCAGTGCAATATTTGGACACATTCCATTTATATAAAGGATGGGGAACATACTAAATAGCTGCCACTTAGTCAGAGCAGGACTGGGAAAAATTGGAATTATGAAACCAGAGGATAAGAGGCTGTATACTATAAATAATTAGCTGAAAACTGTTTGGATGACTCCAAAATTAGCCTGGTCACACATGATCTACAAGGAAAATCCACTGCAATGGCTCACTTCATACAATCAGGCAAACAGTGTGCACATCATGGCTACCACAGCTCCTCTCCCTTCATACAGGTAACTCTCTACTCCGACCCTTGTCTGCTGCTTATACTCCTCCCACCAAAGGCCTGAGAAGTGCTCGGCACCTCCAATTTACACACTTCTTTCAAAGCAACACATTCTACTCTGCAGAATATTTCTTTCTTCTACGTGTGTCAATGGTGAAATGTCAAAGCTCCCACAGTTCTCTCCGCAAACAAGTTCAGGCAGAAGCTATTGAAACAAACCTCTTTCCCCCACCTGCCTCCGCACCCTCCCCCACACCCCATCTCGACCACATGGGTCTAAACACTTACGTGACACCCCCGGCGCCTCCGCCAGGCTTGGTGATGCTGTCCTGCCACTTGGTGCCGGGTCCCACCCGGAGATGGCTCACCTGGCCACACAAATTCTGCAGAAAAGGCAGCAACTCGGAGTTAGGTATGTGTGAGCTGTCACCTGCTTTCTTTGATAAGAAAGAAGATACTGCATTCTTCAGATCATTCTCAAGAATAGAACGGCTTTGTGGCACAATTTTACACTCTTGGAGGCTGCTCATACTTCCTCCACCAGCTGGCTGCAGACTCTTCTCAGTGGTAGCCTCCGAGTCTTCAGTCACGTTTCCAGATGTCAATCCAGTTCTGAAAGGAAAAGGTGTGCAGGATGATTTGTCGAAGGCTCCCGGAGTAGACGAGGACGGCAGCCCCATCACGTGCTTGTGTCCCGTGTTTCCCAGGATCGACTGGAGCTGCTCTCCGATGGCAACACAATTCTAAGGAAGGCAGATGAGGAAAGAGCAGGAACATTAATGATAGTGACAGCTAACTCTGGAGTGACCTCGAGTCAGGCAAGGTGCCTTCTTCCATCTGAGCCTCAGAACGTTCACGTGGAGCAGGCCACAGCCACTGTCCCAGTATTGAGTTGAGGAGAAAAGACTAAAGCTAACTCGGCCAAGGTAACACGGTCATTGGTGGCAGAACTAGGACTGGAACCCCGGACACCCAGCTCCAGAGTCAGGACTTCTAGTCATTTCAGTGTAGTTTTGCTAAGGAAAATCTTCAAGTAAATACAAGCATACTTAGTAAAATTGCACAGGCATATTTTAATGTTTCTACTACAAAGCCCTCCTTAAGCTATGGTATTTTCTAATGAGTCACAATAATTGACAATTTTCCTAGAATTAAAAATCATCTGCGTACTGTCACAAATGTAGGCCACCCTAAAGAAATACAGTTTGTTTTCACTGGAAGATAGACTAGATAGTTACTTGCTTAAAGTTTGATGTTATACTCATATACTTAAAAGTCTGCATTTTTTTTTTTTAACATTTTTAGTGATTGAAATGAGGTAGCTACCTTTTGGCCATGTCTGCTGTAATAATTTATAGGGTAATGATTATGTTTTGTGGCCTCAACTCAACCAGCTAGGCTATATTCGTTCCTGAGAAGACCGGCTCACATCTGATAGGAGGTTACACAGTCTCCTACAGGGAGGCATACTCTTGCTATGTTCTTCAATTTTTCCACAAGAGAAAAGCAAAACTACCTCTAGCCTAGCTAACTGTTACATTTTATGGTGCCATCCTAAATTCTAAACCCAGATCTCTACTAGAGATACTTATCAGGGAATATCATCTCACAGTGATATTATTGTTCAATACCTTGTATGAGAGACTAAGAAAAGTATTATTCAAGATTAGGTGAAGACACTCAGTCCATATATTTTCTGGATATTTGAAAAATGATTCTTGGATTAAGTGAGCCTCAAACTTACTCATTCAACAAATATTTTCCAGAAATCTACTCTGTGTTAGGTACTGTTTCAGGCCCTGGAAATAAGCCAGTGAATAAAGAAAGAAAATCACTGATGTGTGGACAGTACAATCTAGGCAGCAGGGAGAGATAGACAACAAAGAAAGAAAGAAATCCTGTGGATGGAGATGGTGATACTTTAGGGAAAATACAACAGGACATACGAATAATGAGAGCCAGGGAAGTTGGTATGTGGGAGCAATAGGGCCCCAAGGAACTTCTACTGAACTGCCCAGTGGAGAAACTCCCTTTATAACAAAATTTTATCTTCTTCTATTGAATGCAAGTTTTAAGTAAATATTAAATTATTTCTAAAGAATGATTATATACAATCATACTTATAAAATTTAAAAATTAGACCACTCTCCTTTGGTGAAAAGAAGCTTTACTCAATCATAAAGGCAAAATTCGATTATTTTTGGTGGTAGCATAATTTTGATACTACAAGAAAACTTTATGATAAAAAATTGAAAATTCTACAAAATTGCAATTACATAAACAGTGGACTTAATGTCAAAACTGTAAATGACAATTTGCCAGAAATTTTAATTAGAAAAATGTAAATGCAATTAAGGCATCTGCTATATGAATTTTTCTTTTCTGATATAATATTATTTCAAGAAATTCACTGATCATAAAAATTAGTCATATTCTTCTAGAGAAAAGCTCTTAAGGTGACTTTTTACTTTGTATTAAATGTTGAGAAATTCACAGGTTAGTCTATATGACAGTGCAGTAAATGAACTAACTTTAGATGCTGGTGGCTATCCTACTTCTTTTGTTTGCCTTTATTCAATTCTTAATTTTCTTGAGCTGTCATATGTTGCCTTGCAAGGGACATCAAACCTTTTTTAAAGTAGGCAGAAAAATATGTATAAAATGATTCATATGAACTGATTGTTTAGGGCACATGTCATATGCTATTAACATGTGCGAAAAAACATACAGCAGGCTAAAAATCATGAAAGCATTTATGTAGAATTGTGTCCATATACTTATACATGTGTATTTAATTTCATATATGTATACATATACTCCAAGATTTCTGAAAAATTTTTTATGAACATCTTGTAGGATTTCTGAAGATCATCTTTAGTTTTTTTAATTATAAAGAATGTGCGTGTATAAGTATCACTTTGAAAAAGCAAGAAAAAATATCTTATTTTTTTAAAGATGTAAAAGGTAAACAATAAAAATCTTGAATAACTGAATATGTTTTCTTTGAGAAAATATATTTTCTCACAGCTTTCACTCAGATAACTTTAAATGACAATCATATACCAGGAATTTAGAGACAGAATTCCCACTCAATTATTCTAAACTGCTTAAGCAAAAACAATCAGCACATCTGAACTTCAAAACAAAAAAATAAGAAATCACTTTAATAAAATTTTTCACAAGGCACAGGCAAAACAGGGAGAGGCCGGTAAGCTGCTCTCAGATCCTTCCTTTCCCCTTCTGGACAAGCCCTGCCCCAATTAACACATGAAGGTTCTAAAGAGTATGTGTCTTCACACCCCTTCCACAGGAGGAGGGGTTCTGATTATGAAACATTCTTACTTTATACTCAACAGATAGTTACAGAGCTCATGAGACACTTTACATCTTATCACCCAACCTGGTGGCTCAGATAGTAAAGAATCTGCCTGCAATGTGGGAGACCTGTGTTCTATCCCTCGGTGGGAAAGATCCCCTGGAGGAGGAAATGGAAACTCACTTCAGCATTCCTGCCTGGAGAATCCCATAGACAGAGGAGCCTGGAGGGCTATAGTCCTCGAGATGGCAAAGAGGTGGACATGACTGAGTAACTAAACACTTTCACCTTATCATTATTCAAATCGACTCCCTGAAGATCTCTGAGGAGTACTTGTTGATAATCTGAAGGGCATATATATTATGTACTTACCTGGAGCCATAAACAAGACAGCCAGGTCCTATTTGCATGAAGTTTATATATGAGTGAGATAAACAGAACAATACGTGAAAACAAAAATAGTCAAGAAAGCTCTGATGAAAATATGATAGAGATTTGGAGGAAGAGGCTAATTATTTTAAACAGGGTGGTTAGGGACAGTATCGCTCAAGATGGAACATTTAAGATGAGGCTGAAAGAACAAGAAAAGGGCAGACTTGCTAAGATCGAGAAGAGGGGATTCTGGCCAAAGAGAACAGTTAAGAGTGCAGAGGTCCTGAGGTGGGAGCACAGGTGGATATCTGGGGAACACACACCTCAGAATGTCCAGAGACGAGCATCTGAGGAGATGTGACAGGAGATGGTGTTGAGGAGGGAACGACGGCCCAGATCTGAGATGAGAGGGTGAGGAATCTGGATTAACTCTGGGGTGAGGGGAAGCAGTTCGGGGACATTACACAGGGGAAGTCGAGTCTGATGGACCCTCTGAGATCATCCTGGTTGCTCTGTGGAGAGGGAGCACTGGAGCAGGAGCATCTGTTAGGAACCTCCTGAGCTGTGCAGGTGAGATCACTGTACCAGAGAACGAAGAGGATGGACTCTGTTCTTTTGGAAGCTCTCCATTCTGAGGTTTCCAAGATCATCACCAGCTCTCCTGTTCTCCTAAGTCTGCCCGTCCCTCCAATGAAAGAAAGAAAGAAAGTCGCTCAGTCGTGTCCGACTCTTTGCGACCCCATTGACTGTAGCCTATCAGGCTCTTCTATCCATGGGATTTTCCAGGCAAGAATACTGGAGCGGGTTGCCATTTCCTTCTCCAAGGGATCTCCCCGACCCAGGGATTGAACCCAGTCTCCTGTATTGTAGGCAGACGCTTTACCATCTGAGCCACCAGGGAAGTCCCTCCAGTGATACTCCTATTAAATTAATATTGGCAAATCTCACAGAAGTTATCTGATTTTTTAATTTGTTCTTGTTTTAAAGTTTCACACCTAAAATTCAATACTTCCAAATTAAACTCCTTTTTCCCCAAGTCACTCCCTCTGTTGTGTTCCATGTGTATTATTAGTATCAGCATCTTCAAAACTTTTAGTTTCTCACTGGATTGTTTTTCTCCCACAAAATTCATACTAAGTTATGGTCAAGTCCCACCAGTACCACTGTTGTAGCATCTCACAGCCCAGCACCAGGTTCCTCCTTCAAGTTTAGGCCCTCTTTAACCTTCATCTGGATGAGAAATAACAGATGTTTTCCATCTTGCAGCCTCACTTCCTGCTGACCCATCTTTACACGTAATCAGTTCAGTTCAGTCACTCAGTCATGTCTGACTCTTTGTGACCCCATGGAGCAAGCACGCCAGGCCTCCCTGGACATCACCAACTCCCGGAGTTTACCCAAACTCATGTCCATTGACTTGGTGATGCCATCCAACCATCTCCTCCTCTGCTGTCCCCTTCTCCTTCTGCCTTCAATCTTTCAAATGAGTCAGCTCTTCGTATCAGGTGGCCAACTATTGGAGTTTCAGCTTCACCTCAGTCCTTTCAATGGACACTCAGGACTATCTCCTTTAGGATGGACTGGTGGATCTCCTTGCAGTCCAAGGGACTCTCAAGAGTCTTCTCCAACACCACAGTTTAAAAGCATCAGTTCTTCGGTGCTCAGGTTTCTTTATAGTCCAACTCTCACATCCATACATGACTACTGGAAAAACCATAGCCTTGACTAGACTGACCTTTGTTGGCAAAGTAATGTCGCTGCTTCTTAATATGCTAAGCTGGTCATAACTTAGGAGTAAGCGTCTTTTAATTTCATGGCTGCAGTCACCATCTGCAGTGATTTTGGAGCCCCCCAAAATAAAGTCATCCACTGTTTCCATTGTTTCCCCATCTATTTTCCATGAAGTGATGGGACCAGATGCCATGATCTTCGTTTTCTGAATGTTGAGCTTTTAAGCCAACTTTTTCACTCTCCTCTTTCACTTTCATATAGGCTCTTTAGTTCTTCTTCACTTTCTGCCATAAGAGTGGTGTCATCTGCATATCTGAGCTTATTGATATTTTTCCCAGCAATCTTGATTCCAGCTTGTGCTTCTTCCAGTCCAGCGTTTCTCATGATGTACTCTGCATAGAAGTTAAATAAGCAGGGTGACAATATACAGCTTGGATGTACTCCTTTTCCTATTTGGAACCAGTCTGTTGTTTCATGTCCAGTTCTAACTGTTGCTTCCTAACCTGCATACAAATTTCTCAAGAGGCAGGTCAGGTGGTCTGGTATTCCCAACTCTTTCAGAATTTTCCAGTTTGTTGTGATCCACACAGTCAAAAGCTTTGGCATAGTCAATAAAGCAGAAATAGATGTTTTTCTGGAACTCTCTTGCTTTTTCCTTGATCAAGCGGATGTTGGCAATTTGATCTCTGGTTCCTCTCCCTTTTCTAAAACCAGCTTGAACATCTGGAAGTTCACAGTTCATGTATTGCTGAAGCCTGGCTTGGAGAATTTTGAGCATTACTTTACTAGCGTGTGAGACGAGTGCAATTGTGCGGTACTTTGAGCATTCTTTGGCATTGCCTTTCTTTGGGATTGGAATGAAAACTGACCTTTTCCAGTCCTGTGGGCACTGCTGAGTTTTCCAAATTTGTTGGCATATTGAGTGCAGCACTTTCACAGGATCATCTTTTAGGATTTGAAATAGCTCAGCTGGAAGTCCATCACCTCCACTAGCTTTGTTCATAGCAATGCTTCCTAAGGCCCACCTGACTTCATATTCTAGGATGTCTGGCTCTAGGTGAGTGATCACACCATCGTGATTATCTGGGTCATGAAGATCTTTTTTGTACAGTTCTTCAGTGTATTCTAGCTACCCCTTCTTAATACCTTCTGCTTCTGTTAGGTCCACACCATTTCTGTCCTTTATTGAGCCCATCTTTGCATGAAATATTCCCTTGGTATCTCTAATTTTCTTGAAGAAATCTCTAGCCTTTCCCCTTCTATTGTTTTCTTCTATTTCTTTGCACTGATCACTGAGGAAGGCTTTCTTATCTCTCCTTGCTATTCTTTGGAACTCTGCATTCAAATGGGTATATCTTTCCTTTTCTCCTTTGCTTTTCACTTCTCTTCTTTTCACAGTTATTTGTAAGGCCTCCTCAGATAGCCATTTTGCTTTTCTGCATTTTTTTTCTTGGGGATGGTTTTGCTCCCTGTCTCCTGTACAATGTCACAAACCTCCGTCCATAGTTCCTCAGGCACTCTGACTATCAGATCTAGTCCCTTAAATGTATTTCCCACTTCCACTGTATAATCATAAGGGATTTTAGTTCATACCTGAATGGTTAGTGGTTTTCCCCACTTTCTTCAATTTAAGTCTGAATTTGGCAATAAGGAGCTCATGATCTGAGTCACAGTCAGCTCCCGCTCTTGGTTTTGCTGACTATAAAGAGCTTCTCCATCTTTGGCTGCAAAGAATATAATCAATCTGATTTCAGTGTTGGCCATCTGGTGATGTCCATGTGTATAGCCTTCTCTTGTGCTGTTGGAAGAGGGTGTTTGCTATGACCAGTGCCTTCTCTTGGCAAAACTCAATTAGCCTTTGCCCTGTTTCATCGTGTACTCCAAGGCCAAATGTGCCTGTTACTCCAGGTGTTTCTTGACTTCCTACCTTTGCATTCTAGTTCCCTATAATGAAAAGGACATCTTTTTTGGGTGATAGTTCCAAAGGACTTGTAGGTTTTCATAGAACCATTCAGCTTCTTCAGCGTTACTGTTCGGGGCATAAACTTGGATTACCGTGATACTGAATGATTTGCCTTGGAAATGAACAAAGGTCATTCTTTCGTTTGTGAGACTGCATCCAAATAGTGCCTTTTGGACTCTTTTGTTGACCATAATGGCTACTCCATTTCTTCTAAGGGATTCTTGCCCACCGTAGTAGATATAATGGTCATCTGAGTTAAATTTATCTATTCGAGTCCATCTTAGTTCTCTGATTCCTAAAATGTCGACGTTCACTCTTGCCATCTCCTGTTTGACCACTTTCTAATTTGCCTTGATTCATGGACCTAACATTCCAGGTTCCTATGCAATATTGCTCTTTACAGAATCAGACCCTGCTTCTATCACCAGTCACATCCACAAGTGGGCGTAGTTTTTGCTTTGGCTCTGTTTCTTCATTCTTTCTGGAGTTATTTCTCCACTGATATCCAGTAGTATATGTTCATTTTTCAGTATTCTATCTTTTTGCCTTTCCATACTATTCATGGGTTTCTCAAGGCAAGAATACTGAAGTGGTTTGCCATTCTCTTCTCCAGTGGACCACATTTTGTCATGCAAAGCTAAAAGACACCCACAAACTTTATAACAGCATTCAAAATCCTCTATGATCCAGCCCCAGTCCACCTGAAGCTTCTCCTATCATATCTTCACTCCAGAGAAATGAACTTCTATTCCATTCCTAGCTACATCCTACTCCTTCCAGCACTGAAGATTTAATCTGAACTATTCTCTCTTAAGTTGCATCTCTCCAAATTCACTTGCTTAATCCCACCCTTTCTCTTTAAAGGCCCAGATAAAATGCCACTTTCTTTAATAACCCTTTCCTAGTCTTTTTCACAGAGAAGGCAATGGCACCCCACTCCAGTGTTCTTGCCTGGAGCATCCCAAGAACGGGGGAGCCTGGTGGGCTGCTGTCTACGGGGTCGCACAGAGTCAGACACAATTGAAGCGACTTAGCAGCAGCAGCCATCAGTGTTTCTCAACATTCCCCACTTACATGCCCTGAGTTCTCTATTAAGTCTATAGAAATCCTTACAGACAGGCTGTAGACTAATTCACCTTAGAACTTTTTTAAGTAATCGAAACAGTGCATTATTTATGAAAAAGGGGCTAAGTAAATGCTTGCTGAATGAATGAGCTAGAGAATTCACAGAAAATTGTGAAGTCTGAAAAACCATTTTTTTTGCAAGCTGCAATTTTTACATAAGTCAGTAAAGATAACAGGGAAATCAATAATAAAAGCTAAAAGGAAAAAATTTATGTCACCACATGTTGTAATAAAGTGCTATCATTTAAAGAATTGTAATGGTTTCTGGAAAGAAACCCATTCCTACTCACCTGCTGCTGGAATCTCACCATATTCATCAGCTGCTGAGCTCCAGGTGATAACTTTGACCCCATGGACTCCATGATGGTTTGAACCCTCTCCAGGTCTATCCTTGATCCTAGAGTGGGAGAGCCTGCTGAAGAATGTGCCGAGACTTGCCTTACGTGTACCACAACTTTACTGATGAACACACAGTTCTTTTCACCAAAGGAGAGCAGCTATTATAACACAAAAGACCAGGAAAATTAATAACGGTAATAAAAACAACCATTGTTTAAGGTCATTTCTTGTCAATACTGAAGTATCACTGAAGCATTCAAAAGTCTAAAAATTAACCTCAAGTACATTTTAAAGTTTCTTTAGTCATAGAAAAAAGCTATAAAGAACTACATCAACTTTAAAAAGTCTTTTTGTAATTAAAAAAATTAAGTGTAAATAATGTTTTACTTAATAGTTTAAAAAAAAAAAGAATTAAAGATAAACTATTCCAATCTGAGTCCTTAACATACTGAAATTTGTCATAATATTATGTGATATTACATAAGACTCACTAGAAGCCCATGCAAAGTGTTGGCTGATAGTTAATACAGTTCAGTATTTTAGAATTTAGAATAAATTCTAAAGGAATTCTAACAGAATGTCCAGATGACTTAAGAGAGCTCAATAGTTTGCACATAGAAAAGATGAGTTCACAATGATTTTCTAATTTGTCAAGAGAGTAAATAAAGGTCAATCTTTGAGCCTAGTTCTTCTGACTTCTTTCCCAGGAACTTTTCCAGTGCTTTATGCTGCCTCATTGTGTTCATGCTTCTAAATCAAGATGTTTCCTGTGTGCTGTAGGACTGCACAGTAGCAAGTAAAGTAAATTAAAGTCGCTCAATCATGTCCACTCTCTGCGACCCCATAGACTGTAGCCTACCAGGATTCTCCATCCATGGGATTTTCCAGGCAAGAATACTGGAGTGGGTTGCTATTTCCTTCTCCAGGAGATCTTCCTGACCCAGGGACTGAACCCGGGTCTCCTGCATTGTAGGCAGATGCTTTACTGTCTAAGCCACCAGGGAAGTTCAAAGTGGAATGCAAACAGGATTTAGAATCAGACAGACCTGAACTCAGTGAGGGCTGTGTCTGGGTGACCCTGGGCAGATGCCAAACTTGAGTCAGGGGTAAAATCAGTTCACATAGTTGTTATAAGGATTGTGTGTTACAATGTCCAGTGTATATCACTGAGTGAGTGCTCAAAGATACACATCAGTAACTATCATTTAACTTTCGTATACTATTAAAGGTACTACTGGCCCAGAAAAGGCCTTCATACAAACCCAAAGATTTTCCTAAATGAAACTCTCTGCACTCCGAGGTACTTCCACAGCACAGTTACAAATCCCTTTCACCCTCAGAGACAACAAACCCATACATCACACAAAGACACAGGTGAATACAGGTCCATGATCTAAAAAGTGTTGCACCAAAGATGCGACTGTCATCAGCAAGTGAGTAAATACCTTATGAAATGTATACACCCACATTTCAACTTCCATGTTATTCCTGTTCTGTTTTTTAATCCCCAAACCTTTCTCAGGAGTGAATGTAGTGCCTATTTTCCACACTGAATCAACCTATTATCTGTCTTGCCCACCATAATATTAGTAATGTGATGGCTTCATTCCAATTTATTTCATAACTGTTAATTCCTAAATGTCAAGTACCATAGCTGTCATCAATAGGCATTCCAATATGTGTGGATGAATGAATCCCTTAAACAATTTTAGAAGCTATTAGTATATACACCTAAACAACATCTTTGCTCTTCTGTAATAATTAGCACTTCATGGGATAATAAGTAATAATAATCACTTCATGGGAAATAGAGGGGGAAACAGTGGAAACAGTGTCAGACTTTATTTTTTGGGGCTCCAAAATCACTGCAGATGGTGACTGCAGCCATGAAATTAAAAGACGCTTACTCCTTGGAAGGAAAGTTATGACCAACCTAGACAGCATATTCAAAAGCAGAGACATTACTTTGCCAACAAAGGTCCGTCTAGTCAAGGCTATGGTTTTTCCAGTGGTCATGTATGGATGTGAGAGTTGGACTGTGAAGAAAGCTGAGCCCCGAAGAATTGATGCTTTTGAACTGTGGTGTTGGAGAAGATTCTCGAGAGTCCCTTGGACTGCAAGGAGATCCAACCAGTCCATTCTAAAGGAGCTCAGTCCTGGGTGTTCTTTGGAAGGAATGATACTGAAACTCCAGTACTTTGGCCACTTCACGCGAAGAGTTGAATCATTGGAAAAGACTCTGATGCTGGAAGGGATTGGGGGCAGGAGGAAAAGGGGACGACAGAGGATGAGATGGCTGGATGGCATCACTGACTCGATGGTCGTGAGTCTGAGTGAACTCCGGGAGTTGGTGATGGACAGGGAGGCCGGGCGTGCTGCAATTCATGGGGTTGCAAAGAGTCGGACGTGACTGAGCAACTGAACTGAACTGAATAATCAGCATAGAATTTTAGAGATAAAGATAATCAATTCAATAATTTATTTTCTTCAGTTCCCTAATATTACCCATAAAGTAGGTCCAAACAAAAATGAAGAAACTGGCTCAAGATTACTCTGCTAGTCAGCAGAAGAGCCTACTTAATAGCCAGGGCTTATGGTTTTCAGCTCTATACCCCTTCCCTACACCCGATGACATCAGTAAACTTCACTTTAACAATATTGTTCATGCTGAAGACAACAGTCCAATTCTCTTCAACTTTGTGTTACCCTTGTCTGAAAGTTCTCTAATTATATTTTATCTTTCTAAATATTTGGGGGCCAAAACTGCATGTGCTTTTTTTTGACACCTAAGTTTCATAAAAAGGTAATAAATCTTTTAAACTTACATATTCAAGTAAATAAACTATAACTTAGTTAAAAATTTTCTTTTTTTAATCACAGTTTTTGAAGGCTTAAAAGTAAAATACCACTGTATTATCAACAGTACATGTCATGACACAGCAATGTAATAAATGTTCAAATTTTAAAAGACAAATGCATATTAGAAAATAAATTTTTTTTTACAGTTTACTAATATTTCTGAACTAGAACTAGAGACCAAGTTGAATTATTTTACCAAATCAACAGAAAGTAAGTGTATATATAGTAGAAAAACAACTATAGTTTTCAAATTAGTTAAAATTTAGGAATGACTTACCTTTATTTTACAAGCATGTGTGGGAGACTCCAATTTTAGATATTTTTTGTAGAAAGTAATCTTTTCATGTTCACTAAAAATAAAAAAAATTATAAAAAATTTCATACATTATCATTTATAATAGTTACATTTAAAAATAAAGGTTTCCAGGACAATATTTAAATCCTGAAATTCAGTTTTCCTGGTGAGACATAAACAGTTTGAATTTCCTGTGGAGTTGCACTGGATATAAAAACACTAACTGCCAGTTACTAGCTACATGCAAAAATTAAATTATACCCACTGTATAACCATGCACAGGGCACACCATAAAGCTCAAGAATATATCCATTATATACAACATGCACGGTTCACATTTTGATTCATATTAAGCAACGATTAAGACAGAATCTTCCTAAGAAATTGGGGGGAAAAAATCAAAAAGTATAATAATGGGTTAAGTATGCTGGTATGGCAGTCTTAAATTCATGCACTATTTGTAAAGGGTTTCCTACAGGAAAATGTTCAAAGTTCTAGACTGATAAAACAAATTAATTTTTGGAAAACAGAGCCTTGTAAGTTAAATAAAACAAATGTGAAACACTTACCAGAGTTTCATTCTAATAAAACTCTTCCACTAACTAGCTATGATATTTTATTCATTTATTTCAACTTCCCTCTCTTCCATTAGCTCTCCATTTCCACATTTATAAAAACAACTAGGCTGCTCTAGACTGTCTTTAAGATCCCTAAAGGCCTAAACTTCTACGTCTGCTGGTATGTTTTTATCTTCTCTCTCCTAGTATTTAGCACCAATGTCAGAGAATCAACAAACACTGTAAAAGCTCAAGAAAATAAAACACTACTTCAGAAGAACACTTCCACATTCATTAAGTCACAAACCTGTTATCCAGAACATTACAAACATTCTTGCCCCTACTGGTTCCACAGTACTCCTCTCCTAAGTACACTTCCATATTTCTTGCTGAACTTAAAATGCCAATAGAAACGATTTCTTCACCTCCATGAGGGTCACATCTCAAGTAAAGGAAGCAGGGGTTTTCATCTTGGCCGTTCAGGTTCCTTTTCAAAGTCACCTGATCCTGGCTGAAAAGAAAATGAAGAATATACCTATAGTTCTCTGAACATTCTCATTAATCCACTTACTGGGCCACAGGGTTGACATATTATCCAATTCACTTAGGTCTGCATTTGGAGTCCAAGTGCATTCCAAAACACTGACCAAATGAATGCTCAATAAAGAAATCATGACGAAACGATGCTTTAGACGAGGGTCTCCACTATTTTCCCTTGACTTCTATCTACATTGTATGCGACTTCCTGTTACTGCCTGAATAGTTAAGTGAAATAAATGACAAATGTGTGCCATTTTCAAAATCAAGCTTATGAAGATTTTCGACATTTGGATTTTTTAATGCCTGTTTTGGTAGATAGGAGGTTTTTGTTTCAGGATAAGAGGCCGGTTCTGATCCCGACAAGGGGCCTCAGGAGCCGACGAGATGGACTCAAGGGGGATGTGTGTCTCCCGCTCACCTGCCCCCTCGCCCCCAACATTCCCACCCGAGTGCCCTCAGCTTTCCCGCGGACGCCCCTCTGTCCTCCCGCCACCCGGGCCCGGCCCTTTCGCCCTCGCCGCCCGCACAGCCCCGTCAGCCGCTCGGCTCCCGCATTTCGGGCGCAGACCCTCTCCCCTCAGGGTCCCCGTCTTCCCTCGCGGCTCCCCCTGGAGCGCGGCTGTGTCCCTGAGCACAACCCAGTCCCCGCCGGCCCAGCGCACCCCGAGGCGGGCGGCGCCAGCAGCTCCTCCCAGTCGGCGTCCCGGGCGCCGAGACCAGCCCGGATGAGACGGAGACTCTGGGCTAAGGCTCCGCACTCGGCATCCCAGGAAGAGGCCAGGGTCGGGCGCCGGGTCAGTGGCCCGTGTACGGTCTCGGTCTCCATTCGGCCACCTACGGACCAGGCCGGCTCCGGAACCTCTCTTTATAGCTCTTTAATTTTCGCCAGACCAAGGAAGGTTAAGGGCAACTTCCGGCTCGGCCGGCGGCAAACCTGACAGCCACGGCTTCCCTGCGGCGTCGGGAAGAGACCAGCTACCGTAAACACGCATGCGCGTATCGGCCGGTTTAGGCGGCGGGGCTCCCAAGCCGCTGGGGAAAGAGCGGGAGGGAGGCGCATGCGCACTGGCAGCCTCGTCCAAGCCCTGGGATTTGCGCAGGCTCGATGCAGAGCATGCGGGAACGCCGCCGTTATTCGACGTTACCCCTAGAACTGAAGCAGGTGGTGTTGCTCCCCTTTTGCTGGCCTGACCGAGTTGGGTTGGTCCATTGAGGAGAGTCCATCTCGAGTTCGGTGTGGTGTCCGTTCCTCGGTGTGGTGTCCGTTCCTCTCGAGATCTGGAGGAACTGTTCTCGACCCTGGGTGTCTCTGGAGTGGACGCCGATAGTTTTTGCTGATGGCAGTTGTGGTGCAGGGGGTTGGGGACTGCGCGAGCGGGCCGTGGAGTCGCCTTGTCACTCCTCACCCGGCTCCCACACGCACTTTCCTCCGAGGGTATCAGGTGGGTGCCCGCAGTTCGGCTTTCGCCGAGGAGGTTTGGACAGTGTACCCCGCAGCTGTGGGGCCGGGGCGAATTTCTAGGGATGGTTTGGGGCCCTGGGACGTCACCGATCCGAACCCCTCTCGTGTCCCCTGGGCCCAGAACCGGGCCCCACCGGGCCGGATGGAAAGTGGAGAAAGACAAGGGCCGGAAGGGGCTTGCCCCACTGGTCTGCACTGCAGGCCCCAGGAGGAGCAATTAGGAAGGCGGCCTTGGGTCCGTTGTGGAGCTGTAGAATCTGAGCTGGACCTGAAGGGCCTTTAAGCTTTTGTCCGGAAAAGTGGTATTGGAACTTTCCAGATGCCCGGGGGATAGCTAAACCTATGATGCCTTTCTGTCAGCCCCACCTTGTGAAAAAAATGGACCGTAGAGGTGACTCAGTGGTAAAGAATCCACTTGCCAAGCGAGAGACTCAGGTTCATTCCAGGTCGGGAAGAGCCCCTGGAGAAGGAAATGGCAACCCATTCCTATATTCTTGCCTGGAGAATCCCATGGACAGAGAATCCTGACAGACTATAGTCCATGTGGTCACATAGACTCCGATGAGACTTAGGGTCTAAATAGCAGTAGCAGCATGGTCTTAGAATAAACTTCACAAGTCTAATTGTAAAGAATATATCTCGAGACTGTTGAAGCAAAACATTGAAAGCAGTGACATTGACACAAGAAGCATGTAACAGAGTTTGGAAGAAGATAATCCTGAAAAATCTAGTATCTCCTACGTCTTTAGTTGTTAGATACTTAAGTTATGGAGCCTTAGAGAATAATATTGTGGCATTTCACCAATTACAGGTGAGCTCTCTTTTCCCACCCCTGCCACAGTTCATTTGTGTGAAGGAATCTAACCTGGAAATGCTGGAAACAAATATCTTTATGGTTTTTATTTCTTTCGCGAGGAGGTTTTTTGTTTTGTTTTTAGCATTTTGGTTGAAGTATATTTTTATTTCTTCACTTGCTTTAGTAAGTCATATTTACATTATTCTGATGTATTTTTCAGTAAATATGCAATTATGAAAAAAAAATTTGACTTGTATCCTTTTCTTGTGATGTGCATTTTATTTTTTTATTTTAAAAGTTTTTATATTATCCACTTTCAGACATGAGACAGAAGTTAAAGGAGATGTAACAGTCTGATGAGAGCATACATCTGATGTTCCATCAGAGATTCTCAAGCTTTCCGTAAAGAGCCAGATAATAAATTTTTTTTGAACTGTGGTGTAGGAGAAGACTCTTGAGAGTCCCTTGGACAGCAAGGAAATCCAGCCAGTCCATCCTAAAGGAAATCAGTCCTGAATATTCATTGGAAGGATGGATGCTGAAGCTGAAACTCCAATACTTTGGCCACCTGATGCGAAGAACTGACTCATTGGAAAAGACCCTGATGTTGGGAAAGATTGAAGGCAGGAGGAGAAGGGGGCGACAGAGAATGAGATGGTTGGATGGCATCACCAACTTTATGGACATGAGTTTGAGTATGTTCTGGGAGTTGGTGATGGACAGGGAGGCCTGGCGTGCTGCAGTCTATGGTGTTGCAAAGTCTATGGGGACACAACTGAGCAACTGAACTGAACCAAACTGAATAAATTTTTTAAATTTTGTAGGCTGTTTTCTATTGACACTACTTGAGGCTGCTGTTTTACCTTGACAGCAAAAGTAGACAAGTTCTCAACAAATGAGTATCACTGTGTTTCAGAATCTTTATGGACATGACATTTTGAATTTCATGAAGTTTTCATGGGGTAAATGGGTATGTCTGAATTTATTTCTATGTCTGAATTTGGAGGCTCCGGTGGGGTACATTGTTACTCGATAAAATTCATGTTTGAGGCATTGTCCATGACACATGCTAACACCTGATGGGTTCTAGACTCTTTCTGATACTTGGGGGATCCAGAGTTTGTTCCTAATAAGATTCATATCTTGAAAAGAACACTTTCAATGTACAGAGTTATCAGGTAACTCAGCAATCAAGTACCCACAGAAATAGAAGGAAACCAAGAGATGAAGTGGTCAGCTCTGTAAGGAAAGTCAACATAGCCTGTGTCCTTAATCATGACTTAACTCATTCAAGACTGTTTACCTCAGAATCATTGCTGCTTCAACAGGAAGGAGTAGGGAAAAAAAAAAAAAAAAACTTGGAAAAATAAAACATTTTTGAGTGAGAGGAAAGGAAACCCACAGTTAATTTAATTCAAAGTATTGGGTTCAGTGAGGATGAGCATAGTAGGTTCCTTTACTTAAGACAAATGTTTGTTTAGAGTTAAAGCAGGAGCTGGAAAACCTTAAGGTAAATGAAATTCACATTTTCAGAGATGTACAAGCAAAGGTCTGGAGGCAGAGAAAAAGAAGCAACTAACATGGGAGGCCTCTGAGAAATTTGTATGCAGGTCAGGAAGCAAAAGTTAGAACTGGATGTGGAACAACACAGTGGTTCCAAATAGGAAAAGGAGTTCGTCAAGGCTGTATATTGTCACCCTGTTTATTTAACTTATATGCAGAGTACATCATGAGAAACGCTGGACTGGAAGAAACACAAGCTGGAATCAAGAGTGCTGGGAGAAATAATCAATAACCTCAGATATGCAGATGACACCACCCTTATGGCAGAAAGTGAAGAGGAAATAATAAGCCTCTTGATGAAAGGGAAAGTGGAGAGTGAAAAAGTTGGCTTAAAGCTCAACATTCAGAAAACGAAGATCATGGCATCCAGTCCCATCACTTCATGGGAAATAGATGGGGAAACAGTGGAAACAGTGTCAGACTTTATTTTTCTGGGCTCCCAAATCACTACAGATGGTGACTGCAGCCATGAAATTAAAAGACGCTTACTCCTTGGAAGGAAAGTTATGACCAACCTAGATAGCATATTGAAAAGCAGAGACATTACTTTGCCAACAAAGGTCTGTCTAGTCAAGGCTATGGTTTCTCCTGTGGTCATGTATGGATGTGAGAGTTGGACTGTGAAGAAGGCTGAGCGCCGAAGAATTGATGCTTTTGAACTGTGGTGTTGGAGAAGACTCTTGAGAGTCCCTTGGACTGCAAGGAGATCCAACCAGTCCATTCTGAAGGAGATCAGCCCTGAGCTTTCGTTGGAAGGAATGATGCTAAAGCTGAAACTCCAGTACTTTGGCCACCTCATGCGAAGAGTTGACTCATTGGAAGAGACTCTGATGCTGGGAGGGATTGGGAGCAGGAGGAGAAGGGGACGACAGAGGATGAGATGGCTGGATGGCATCACTGACTTGATGGACATGCATCTGAGTGAACTCCGGGAGTTGGTGATGGACAGGGAGGCCTGGCGTGCTGCGATTCATGGGGCCGCAAAGAGTCGGACACGACTGAGCGACTGATCTGATCTGATCTGATCTGAACATGGGAGGCAGGCCGGATGGGAATCAGTGAAGATTTTACAGAGAAGATGGTGTTTTAGTGAAGCTTTGCAGGATTAGTATTTCAGCAGATAGAGAAGGAGACTAGCGAGCCATCTGGCCAAGGCTCAGGCATGAAGATACATTGGGTGTGGAGAAATACAGCGGGAAAGTGGCTTTCATCATTAAATAGAGGGTTGATTTCAAAATCCTACGTGTTCTGGTAAGATGGAGTAGATGTACCTTTCCTTCAGTCAGTTCAGTCACTCAGTTGTGTCCAACTCTGCGACTCCATGAACTGCAGCATGCCAGGCTTCCCAACTCCCAAGGCTTGCTCAAAGACATGTACATCGAGTTGGTGATGCCATCCAACCATCTCATCCTCTGTTGTCCCCTTCTCCTCCCGCCTTCAATCTTTCCCAGTATCAAGGTGTTTTCCAGTGAGTCAGTTCTTTGCATCAGGTGGTCAACGTATTGGAGTTTCAGCTTCAATATCTGTCCTTCCAATGAATATTCAGGACTGATTTCCTTTAGGATGGACTGGTTGGATCTCCTTGCTGTCCAAGGGACTCTCAAGAGTCTCCTCCAACACCACAGTTCAAAAGCATCAATTCTTTGGCGCTCAGCTTTCTTTATAGTCCAACTCTCACATCCACACATGGAAAAACCATAGCCTTGACTAGAGGGACCCTTGGTACTCTGTATGCTATGATTCTCTGATTTTACCTGCCTCTTGGCTTTTTTGGCAAACGTCTTTGCTTTTTAATATGTTGTCTAGTTACGTTATGTTTTGTATTAACTGTGTAACTAAACCCTGAACGTGTAAAGCAAGACTCTGAAAGATGGAGAGAAGAAAACAGACTAGCTAGATTCAAGGAAACCTAGTGGTGAGTCCCCTGGATTTTGTTTTTTCCTCACATTTCCAGACTTGGATCTGAAGAAGCTGGCAACCTACAAATACCACAGGGGGCAGACAAAAAAGCCCAACAAAAGCCTATGTTTCTATCCAAAGGAGTAGGAAACAGGCAGCCTAAAAAGACAGTATTCCAGCCAAGTATCACAGAAAAAACTATGACCTTACTCTTCCCTGTCTCCCCACTACTCCCCTCTCCAAGCAGAGACTTCGTGGAGAAACTAGACTTCCATTCCACCAGGCTGTAAAGAGATTTCCCAAGCCCCTCTCTCCAGGTTAGTGCCAGTGAAGGCTGAGTAGAGCTGAGACTTTTATCCCTGCTGCTGCTGCTGCTGCTAAGTCACTTCAGTCGTGTCTGACTCTGTGCGACCCCATAGATGGCAGCCCATGAGGCTCTGCCATCCCTGGGACTCTCCAGGCAAGAACACTGGAGTGGGTTGCCATTTCCTTCTCCAATGCATGAAAGTGAAAAGTGAAAGTGAAGTCGCTCAGTCGTGTCTGACTCTTTGCGACCCCATGGACTGTAGCCTACCAGGCCCCTCTGTCCATGGGATTTTCCAGGCAAGAGTACTGGAGTGGGTTGCCATTGCTTTCATCCCTAGGTAGTAAGTAACACCTCTTCCTATTCTCTGTGGTGTCAGTGGAGACCTTGGGAACTCTGGACTCCCACACTCACCTGGTAGATATGAAACACTATTCCACCTAACTGCTGGGGTGATATCAGAGGAAGCCTAGAGGAAATTCAGGATTTTTATTATCTCCCAGCAGTAACAAAGACACCTCCACAATGGTGTCATTGGAGACCAAAAGCATGAGGGATTTTTTTTCAGTGTTCACCATAAGAATCTAATTGATCTCTTAGAGGTAAAACTCATGAAAGTGTGCCCCCGTTCACTAAAACCAAAACTGAGACCTCAGGGGGAATGTTTTTTTTTTTCTTTTTTCTTAAGTTAGTCCTCATTGATTCTCCAGCAATTCCTCAATTACTATTTAAGTGTTACTACCCGTTGCTGGTCCCAGCAGTGGCTTCTGCTCCTGGTACTCTGTATGCTATGATTCTCTGATTTTACCTGCCTCTTAGCTTTTTTGGGGAGTGAAGTGAGTGAAAGTCACTCAGTCATGTCTGACTCTTTGTGACCCCATGGACTGAATTCTCCAGGCCAGAATACTGGAGTGGGTAGCCTTTCCTTTCTCCAGGGGATCTTCCCAATCCAGGGATCAAACCCAGGTCTCCTGCATTCCAGGTGGATTCTTGACCAGCTGAGCCACAAGGGAAGCCCTTGGGGAGGAGAGGTGGCTATTTTCCCTGTGACTTCAATTCTCTTGTTTACTTAAGAAGACTTGGTGTTCAATTTGTTCTGATTTTTTTCTTGTTTTGAGGATGACAGTTCCCAAACTCTTGACGTTTTGGAGTGGAAATTGGAAGTTCATTTAGTTTATTTTTTCTTTCTTTTCCTCAGACTGGATGGGTAATCTCAATTGACCTATCTTCAAGTCTACTAGTTCTTTCTTCTGTCTGCTCAAATCATTTGTTGAACCCCTCCAGTGAATTTTTCTTTTTTTCATATTCTCATACTTTCCTTTAGTTCTTTAGAAGTGGTGTGTTTTAGACATGTTTAAAATAGCTGATTTAAAGTCTTTGTCAAGCAGAGCCAACACCTGGGCTTCTTCAGGGAAAGTTTTTATTGATTTCTTGCCTCCTCCTCATTTTATGGGCCATACTTTCCTCTTTCTTTGCACGTCTTGCCTTTTATTGAAAAATGCACATTTAAAATAACATAGAGTTCCCTGATTGCCTAGTGGTTAGGATTCCAGGCTTTTATCACATGGCCTGGGTTCGGTCCCTGGTTAGGGAACGGAGATCCCACAGGTCACATGCTGTGTCCCCCCTACTCCCCCAAAAGCAAGATAAAACACTGTAATACAATATGGCAACTCTGGAAATCAGGTTCTTCCCATTTTCCAAGTTTTGTTATACTTGTTTAGTGACTTTTCTCAACTAATTCTGTATAAAGTCAGTATTCTTTGTCATGTGTGAACACTGAAGTCTTTATTGATTAGCTTAATAGGCAGCTAATGATTGGACAGGTGAAGTCACTCAGTCATATCTGACTCCTTGTGACCCCATGGACTGTAGCCTGTCAGGCTCCTCTGTCAATGGAATTTTCCAAGCAAGGATACTGGAGTGGGTTGTCATTTCCTTCTCCAGGGAATCTTCCCAACCCAGGAATCGACCCCAGGTCTCCTGCACTGCAGGCAGCCTCTTTACCATCTGAGCCACCAGCATCCAGTGTACTGCCCAGTCTTTCATGAGGGGCTCTGTGTGCATACTGGGGCATGCCTTCAGTAGTATCAGCCAAGAAGTTGAAAACTGCTTTTACCTTTAATTTCCTGCTTGGAAAAAGGTCAGCTGGGATATAATACACAGGGCCATCTCATGTCTTTCTGGAGAATACTCATAACTCTGCATGCACACAGCTCTACATATGTGCACAGCCTTTAGATTTGTTCAAAACCTCTATGGATCTAATTCACCAGTTTTTTCATAAAGAAGGCTAAGCACCAAAGAATTGATGCTTTCAAATGTGGTGTTGGTGAAGACTCTTGAATATCCCTTGGACTGTAAGAAGATCAAACCAGTCAATCCTAAAGGAAATCAACCCTGAATGTTCATTGGAAAGACTTTTGCTGAAGCTGAAGCTCCAATAGTTTGACTACCTAATGCAAAGAGCCAACTCATTGGAAAAGACCCTGATGCTGGGAAAGACTGAAGACAGGAGGAGAAGGGGATGACAGAGGATGAGATCACTGACTCAATGGACATGAGTATGAGCAAACTCCGGGAGACTGGAGGACAGAGGAGCCTGGCATGCTACAGTCCATAGGATCACAAAGAGTCAGACATGACTTTGCAACTGACCAACAACAATCATTTGCCCCAAATATTATCCACTGCTCAGAGAGCCAGGAAGTGAAAACTTTTTGCCGAAAGTTCTGTGAGAAGACTTCTTGCACTGAGTGGACTCCAAGTTGGGTCAAATACAGATAGCTTTTGCAAGCGAGGTCTTTCAGAAAAACAGCAGATGAGTCAGATAATGACAGTTCTTGAGAATGAGGCTTTGAAAGAGCTCTACTTCTATTCTGCTCCATCTGGTTGGCTGCACTGGAATCAGGGCTGTTGAAAATAAGGCTTCCATGGAGCTGGAGAATGAACGATGAAACAGTGCCACAAAGCATGCAAGTGTGCTATTCATACTGAAATTCAGTTCTTAAATATTCCTTGAGCTGCTGAAAGCTTATAGTTAGTATTCAGAGTGAGAAAAACCTGATTCTGACCATTTTTTTTTGGTCAGATTTTCATTGCTTTTATAAAGGAGAGAATTTTCAGAGATCTTATGCCACCATTTTTGGTGATAACTCCCTTGCTGTTTGTAACCTCATAAAGGATTTGGCCAGAGCAACAAGGACTAACCCTTTGTAGTTAAATTCTTTCATTTAATGGAACCAGCTTTGTTGATGTGAGTACCTTGAAATCATAGAACCCCGATTTAAAAGATATCCTGATATTCAAATTGCTTTTTGAAATCTTTTTGTCTTAACCATGAAGTATGATAATATTCTGAAGTCAGTGAACCTATGCTTGCTAAGTTGTTTCAGTCATGTTCAACTCTTTGTGACTCCATGGACCGTAGCCTACCAGGCTCCTCTGTCCATGGGATTCTCCAGGCAAGAATACTGGAGTGGGTTGCTGTGCCCTCCTCCAGTGAACTTATATCTGAATCCTACTAAGTGGCTACAAGTATATACTTAAGTGGCTACAAGTATATACTACTTCCTTGTGTTGCTAAAACAGAGTCTAAGTAGCCTTCTATAATTGTACTTTTAGAAATATTGACCATTTTTAGATATTAGCCTCCCCACATCACTGTCTTTTTATTATATTGAACCCCCAGATTTGCTTTTGATTAACAGTCAAACCTTAAAAAAGTCCTCTGAGAGAAACAGAACCTGAAAATGTGATTTTGAAATGAAATGATTTAAAATAGTATTTGGGCATTTACATGTCCATTGGTACCACAAAAATCTGAACATGGGATGGAATTCAGAACTCCATGAAAGAGAGCTGATGTCCAAAGAGTTGATGTCACACAGCTTATGGCCTGATTGGCACGGAAGTTGGAGCTGGACAGTTGACTCTCCATTCTGCTCTGGTGGAGGCTGCACTTCTAAAAGCGAGCTCTTCAAACTTACATCTCACTTACTCCTAACAGGGACAGTTAGAATTTTCTTTCTCAAATTAAAGGTTTGAGAAATCCCTGATAAGATGTACTGTTCCCTCAAGTTTATTTTAATTGCAATTTTTTTTTACTGTCAGCCTTCATCCAGCTTTGACGACTTAGATTCTCGTAAGTATGCTTTGGCAGTTGGATGGTTTCATTCTCTCTTCTGGGTCATTTTATCCCATTTTAAGGGCATAAATAAACCGATTAATAGATAAATAGATTAAATAAATAGATTAAATAGATATAATAACATAGATTTAATAACATAAAATTTTATGTCATTTAATAGCATAAATAGATTAAATAAACTGCTTATTCCACATAACTTGGACTTCCTGGAAAGATTTAGGGTTTAGGAGAAAATTGGCAGTTGTCAGAGGGAGAATGGAAAAACTTCCTTTTCCTGAAACACGTATCTCTTACAAAAGAGATGAGTATATTCTTAGGATTAATGAACATAACATTTAAAGAAAGTTGTTCCCTTAATAATTGCTGTCGGCGATTTTTAAGCCTAATGTACAGCAGGGGTTTAATTCTGACTCTGAAAGTGAGCAGAGGTGACTCTGAAAGTGAACCTGGAGGCCCAGATGTTTGGAAGTAAAACCATTTGCTCCAGTGTAGGCAGGTTATTTACAGCTGCACTTTACTGCATGTGAAAGACAGAAAAAGATTCTTCCCACTGTCTTTCCTTCCTTCTCTCTGGACTTTGTGTTTCAGTCCCATCTCACTTAGAAATGAACCTTTCTCCCCATCTCTGGGCCCACTTATGGTCCTGGGCACCCCCCTAGGGAGACTCATTTGTGCTTTACAAGCATAGGGTTCATTCTTCTTCCACTGAAGGAAGCATATTGTGGTTGCTAAGTGACTGTGGGGAGGGAAGCCAGGTTCACTGCTTGCCTGTACTTCTCTGCCTAGATAAAAGCTCCAAAGTTAACGCGATAATTATGTTCTGCATTGGTGGCGCTATCCTGTTGGCCATGCTCGTTCTGATGGCCGTTGTCATCTGTCTTTACTACAAAGTAGCCAACGCACTGAAGTGAGTGATGTGGGTAAGAGGGGCTAACACCCCCTCACATGGGATCCTGGGGCTCCGTGCTTGAGCAGGGTCATCCCTGGCCCTCTGGCCACACCCTGGGCGAGGTCAGGAACAGTGGGAGAGTTTGAGAGGATCATGGCGGGGAGGGTAGAATCTGGCTTTCTACCCCTTCTGGTCTGGGGCTGTGAGCTCACAAGGAGAATGTTCTCAGCTGCTGGGTCTGTGCTGCTTTGCCGTCCCTTGCCCTCCCCTACCCTCAGCAGGTTGATTCCATAGGATTGCAGACTGAAGATGGCATGACTGAGTCTGCCTCTGCTCACTCGGAGGATGGGCTGAGCTGATGTTCCCCCCACCTGAGTTGGGGAGCTCTCAGCAGATCCTTGGCTCTGGGCACAGTGGGATGGGCCTGTAGGACCCTGGGGAAGCTGAGTTGTGTGAAGATCCTGGGGTTTGCCTCACCAGGGAGTGTAGATCTGAAAAGGGAGCGTTAAATTTGGGGGCAAGGAGCCTTCAAATATGGGTGAGACTGGTTGTCAGAAGCAGTGGTGTTCCCACGCATTAACGTTCCAAGGAGGCAGCATGTTTGTTGAACAGAGTCCTGCCTCAAGCTTTGAATGACCTGGTTTTTATTTCCAGCTCCTCCTCTACTTGTATGTGTTTGATCAAGGCACTGTGCTTTTCCATGTCTCAGATTCTTTATGTGATAAGTGGGGAGAATACAAAAAAAAAAAAAAAGCAGCAGCCATGTTCCCATTCTAGGGAAGTTCAGCCTGTGAGCAGGATGGTAACCCCCAGCACCCGGGGGCGGCGGACTCGGCACCCTCCCGGGTTGTGCTCTGCACTTGGCGGACCTGCAGTGATCACCTGGGTGACCCGCACTTGCAGCTCACTCTCCCTCATTTGCTGGAACCTCATCTTACGTTTCTGGCACTCTTAGGAGAGGAAGGGGTTGGACAGGAACTTGGGATGAGGGCAAAGCTGCTTTCATCTCGGGCTGGTGTCATGGGTTTGATTGGTTCCAGGCCCAAATTCTCCAGATCCCCCTGACAGTTGTAACAGGTGGACCGAGAAGAAAAATTCTAATCCTATGCTCTGTGTATGTCTTTTCTTAAGCATGCCAAAGGTACCTGTTTGTTTGGCCTTAAAAAATAATCCAGCCACAGTCAACCCGGACAAGGTCAGTGCGGCCCTCACCACTGGGTCTTATCCCAGCCTCCAGTGCTGTGACGAATGTAACTTGTATTCCGGCTTCGATGCCCTGCCTCCGTGCTGCTGTAATGTAAACGAGGGGCTCTGACTTGGGTGGGTACAAATATCTTCATGAACAATATTTCTTTCTTAGTAGAGTCTTTTATTATTCAAGTCAAGTTTTATACTGTTTCCATTATATCATGTACTATATACCATATTTATGTGCTTTTGAATAAATGCAATATTGAAAATAACCCTCTCTGCCTCCAGTATTGTTGTTGTTGTTAGTTGGAAAAGTACTTACATTTGTGTCTTACCTACTTTGGGACTTGGGGCAGTTAGCTTATCATGTTATATTGCAATATAAGGAGAGTTAAGAGTAGAAAATACATCTATATATACAACCCCAGGGGAAAAAAAAATAGATGTTAGAGTGTTTCCAGTTTCAGACTCTGCTGTAAACTTCCCGTGCCCGAGCCCTTCTCCTTCTACCAGCTTCCTTCACTCTCACCCAGCTTGCTGTGCCGTGGACAATGTTACATGGCCAGGAGGGAACCGCCATTCATCCCAGAGGGTATTAGGCAGGCGGGGTTTCTCTGGGTGGAGGGCGCCTAATTTGTGTAACGATGGGGTTGAGCTCTGTGGTGTCAAAAGGACATTTTAAAAACCTGAGATGCCTCCTCCTGCTATCCTCCAAATCTTCAGAAGCCGATTTTCCTTCTTTTTGTATCACTGTTAACACTGATTTTTGCTGACTCGGCTGTTTCAGTATCTTTAACTGCAGACAGTGTCTTTAACCTCCTGTGAAGGTTAAAGAAGTGGTGAAGAGTGGTAAAGAGTGGTGAAGCCCAGATCCTTCTGGTCTCAGCAACAGGCAGGAGGATGCACTCCTCTTCGTTCCTGCTCGGGCTGCTCCTTTCTGTCCCTGCTCTTTCCTCTGAGCCTCTGAAACCCCCTTCCAACCCCAGACTCTCTGTTTGTAACCAGAGTTTGTCCTTTCCCTCATTAGCACAACCTTTGCTTAGTCAGCATCCCATGTTTTACTCAAGGAATTAACTACTAACAAGTGGTTGGTTACCTACTAAAAAGGATGAAAAAGGAAAACAGGAAATAATGAGAAATAACTACTACCTCTAGGCTCACAGGGAGAAAGCGATGGTAGAACTAAGCATTTGGAAGAGGTCGCCTCCTGGCGGAGAGGCATTCATCTAGCTGAGGCTTGGCTGAGGAAGGTCATTCAGCACTTTAGAGCCAGCAGGGTGAGCTGCTCTCACACAGTAGCCCTTGGAGCGGCCGAGAAGCTGCCTGGAGGGTGACATGAGTGTCCCCAGTGTCAGTAAGGGTTTCGAGAGGCAAATTCAAGCCTGCACCTTCCCTGGAGCCTGCCCCAAACCTGCCAGCTGGAAGTGACGAGTCCTTCTTGAGTGTCCCTGGAGCACTTCCTCTCCTGGCATCTACTACTTCCTGCCTCATCTTAGGAGTTCAAGTGCACTTGGATTTTCTCTTGTCACCAGCAAGCCCCTGAGCATCAGTGCAATTTCCCTCTGAGCCCCACTCAGTGGTCAGCACAGTGCCCAGAACCCGGGAGGCCCTGTGCAAGTGTGTTCCAAATGTGGGGCGTACACCCTAAGTCCAGGCATTGCAGGGTCCTTGAGGGAGGCAGGATGGAGTAAGGGGTTCTTTGAGACACCCCTCTGGTGGGCAGTAGGAACAGAACATAACAGAGAGGCTTTAGAACCGGGCAGACTTGGTTCAAAACCAACTGTGCCTTTCACAAGCTCGTGCCACTGCAGAAGTTGCTTAGCCTCTCTGAGCCTCAGTTTCCTTAATGTAAAATGGGAGGGAGGGCCGCCTAACCAGCAGCCACTTTCCTGATGCCCAAAGCCTTTCTCTTTACTCCTACGGATGAGTATACAGTGTGCCAGGGGACACACCATGGACATAAAGGCAAACAAGTCCTGTCCTTAGGTGCCCGATTGAATTCCAGGTCCAAATCAAAACAGATTCCCCCCATTTTCTTGTTAATAGTTTCATGTAGATCTTCCAAATACTTCCCCCAGTGGCCACGCAGGTCAGTCTCCTCTGCATTCCTTCATACATCTTAAACGCAGCTACTGGCAAGATCTTTTCTAATGTGAAAAGAACTTAACTAGGTTGGGGAAATCAAATTAAGTATTTACAAGCAGCACTTGAAAACTGTCTGGTTACTGGCCCATCAACCATTCTATCAGGAACTGATATCAGGAACTGACTGAACACCTGCTGATGGCCATGCAAGAGGGGTATTCAGAAGTGCATCAGGTGTAATAGCGTAATACTGTGAAACCTGTCAAATATTGTGACCCACTAGAGAGTGTAAAATCCCATCACCAGGAATTATTGAAAAAAAACAAACTCCTTTGTAGTGGAGTGATTGAGCTATATACTATGCACGATTAGCATATAATATATATATATATCAAAGCTATTTTTCTATAGTTTTAGCAGCCTCAAAGGAGTGTCTCTGACCCGCTGGGTGGAGCTGAAAGTCCAGGCTCCACCTGACTCGAGGGTGCAGGGGGGTCCTCATTGCCCAGCTCTTTACTCTGCTTTCTCTGATAGCACCCTGGGGAGGGGAGGGGAGGAGAGGGGAGAGGGTAGGTAAGGGGCACGGAGAGCAGGTGGAAGTCCAGGCTCCCCACTTCACCTTTGCTGGCTAGGCAAGGGGTGGGGCCACAGTTTCACCCGTGGAGCAAGTAAGTTATGGCCTCAGAGTTTTCTAGAACTGCCCGGCTGCCTCTTTGTTGGTTCTTTGGCTAGAGAGAGCAGGCTTCTCTCAGGCCATTTTTGTCTGTATTAATTGGAGCTTCCGGTTTGTACCTTTGTTCTTGTTAAGTGCATTTTGATCCGTTCGACATGAGGTGCTTAACAGTAGCCGGGGTTTTCAAACTTCATCATTCCTAAGAATCACCTGAGTGCTTTTGGAAAGAGCAGCTTCCTGGGTCCCATTCCCTGAACTACACCCAGAGTACTGAACTGGAAGTTCACTGGAGCCGTATTTATTTATTTATTTTAAATTCATTTCTGTATTTACTTGGCTGTGCCAGGTCTTAGCTGGGCATGTGGGAACTTTAGTTGCAGCACGTGAACTCTTAGTCGTGGCACATGGGATCTAGTTCTCTGACCGAGGATTGAACCCAGGGCCCCTGCCTTGGGAGGGTGGAGTGTTAGCCACTGGACCACCAGGGAAGTCCCTTATTTATTTATTCTTGAAAATTCAGTGCATTAATTGTCAACACTTTTCACATTAGGGATTTGCTAAAGGCCATAACGTGCTAATTTCGGAAGCTCTTAGCCTTTCTCTGCAAGATTTAGATAAGTACAGTTAATGGGCAGGCGAACTTTTAAAAGTGGAAACTCTAGCAGCTCTTGGTAATCTGGAAAAACTTTTTTTTTTTTTTATTTGAAGCACTTGCACAAAATAGAAGCCAGATGCTAAAATCACTGTTTCATGTGACTGAGGATGAAGCTACTTGTGAGAGATAATTAACTTTGGATATAAAGATGCTATCTTCATCAAACTGACCATTAATTACACATCAACTTCTACTATGTATCCGCAGGGAACTTACTTTTACCAAGATGGTTTTTAGTGAAGGGCGTGTTTGCAGTGAAACTGACATGTCTCACTTTAGAGGCAATGTCCCTCCTCCGGTCACTTATCAGATTTTTATCTCTCAGGAATTTGGGGTTCGCTTCCGGGCCCCATCAAACCCTGCCCTCCTCCCTGAGGGACTTGACAATAGTGTATATCCCCTGGACTTGAGAGCTCATGTGTTAAATACTGTTACTAAATATGTCTTGAAAAACAAGAGAAAAAAAGTCTGTTTCTTTAAAGACAACTTTGAGGGCACTGAACCTAATGCAGAATTCTTCCTGTTCAGATATAATGAAAGATTAGATTACGTGGGTGCTGCCCTTCTTTTCAGGGAGGATTTGGGACTATGCTAATCTTTCTTTGTCTGCTTTTCAGGTTTCCTGTAAGGCTTTGAAGATCTGGGAAACAGACTAAGCACGTGGTACCCCACAGAGCAGTCCCCAAGGGTTCCTGTGATTGTTGCTCAGGCTCTCATTTGCAAGCTTAACCCAAGCTCAACAAAGCCAAGGCCCAATTTGTTTTCTTCGAAACAGACAAATAAAGCTCATTTTGTGTAAACGACAATGAGTAAATGACATTTGATTCAACTGACCAATGCCTATATTTAAAAAAAAAAAAAGCAATGATTTTCTGATAGACACTTAGTTTATTCTTCACAGGGCCCTTGGCAAGATCTGAAAATAAATTCTCACACAACCAGGGTGACAGAAACAAAAAGATCCAACTACTAGCATCTAAACATTAAGGAGCCAAAAATACCTTTAAGTGCAGTGTGGTATCAAGAGATAACTTTCTTTATGACATGTTGTACAGTTTAAGACAGTGATCAAGTTCTTGATAGTGAATAATTATAAAATGCAAGACTCCTAGCTGCAAAGACAGCAATTGCCTTAGAAATTTGGTAGTCAGACAAGATTTACTTAGCAATCAACCTCGAAGAGAACCTCGAAGAGAACCTCTTTAGCCCTTTTATCTGTCTCTATGAGGACGACCTCAGATTTATCCAACATTATTTTGCTGAGCAGAAATAGAATTTGCTTCTAATTTCTAACAGGTTGATGTGGAACTCGGAGAAATCACCCACGAGTCTTTCTCTGATCAGTTCCTTTGTGGATCTCCAGTGGTCCCACCGTTTGGAAATGCTCTGTCTGCCCTTCTGTGGCCTTCCTGGGGCCTGTGGCCCTCTTACTCCGCCCTGCACAGCCCTGGGAGCAGCGGGAGGAGTGGTCCCCCACTTTGCAGATGGTGACCTTACACTGCAGATAGATCACGTCATAGCTGGTGAGAATGCTGAAGATGCTGAACTTGAATTGGGCTACATTCTTTTGCCGGGAGTGCAGGTTGATATAAGTATTGTCTTTGATGCACCTGATGGGAAGAAAAACCCCAGGTCAAGAGGATTAACTTAAAGCACGCTGTTGTTTGCTGTTTGGTCGCTCAGTCGTGTGGACTCTTTTTGACCCCAGGGACTGCGGCCTGCCTGGCTCCTCTGTCCATGCAATTTTTCAGGTGGGAATACTGGAGCGGGTTGCCATTTCCTACTCCAGGGGATCTTCCTGACCCAGAGATCAAACCTGCGTCTCTTGTGTCTCCTGCATTGGCAGCTGGATTCTTTACCACTGTGCCACCTGGGAAGTACCAATTTAAAGCATGGTGTGGATTAATTCTGGCTCAAATAATTGGGCGTGGACACAAACCTCTGAATTTCAACCAGAGCTCCTCCCACTACCCACTCTTTCTTTTATGAAAAAAATGAGATGGTTGGATGACATCACCGACTCGATGGACATGAGTTCGAGCAAGCTCTGGGAGTTGGTGATGCACAGGGAAGCCTGGCATGCTGCACTCCATGGGGTCACAAAAAGTTGGTCACGACTGAGTGACTGAACTGAACTAAACTGATGAGAGGAAAAAAACCACCATTCCTAGCCAGAAACAGAAAGGCACTGTAAAACATAACAGAAAAACAAAACAAAGTAAATGCTAGCCAGAACTATTACCTACTCTATTTTTTCAAAAGGGTAGATTAAAGCTGGTAGCTATATTATTCGAGGGGCTTCCTCGGTAGCTCAGCTGGTAAAGAGTCCACCTGCAATGCAGGAGATCCAGTTCAATTCCTGGGCTGGGAAGATCCCCTGGAGAAGGGATAGGCTACCCACTCCAGTATTCTTGGGCTTTTCTGGTGGTTCAGACGGTAAAGAATCCTCCTGCAATGCAGGAGATCTGGGTTTGATCCCTGGGTTGGAAAGATTCCCTGGAGGAGGGCATGGCAACCCACTCCAGTATTCCTGCTTGGAGAATCCCCATGGATAGAGGAGCTGGGCGGGCTATGGTCCATGGGGTCGCAAAGAGTCGGACACGATTGAGCAACTAAGCACTGCTGCTGCTGCTGCTAAGTCGCTTCAGCCGTGTCCGACTCTGTGCGACCCCATAGACGGAAGCCCACCAGGCTTCCCCGTCCCTGGGATTCTCCAGGCAAGAACACTGGAGTGGTTTGCCATTTCCTTCTCCAATGCATGAAAGTGAAAAGTGAAAATGAAGTCGCTCAGTCGTGTCCGACTCCTAGCGACCCCAAGGACTGCAGCCCACCAGGCTCCTCCGTCCATGGGATTTTCCAGGCAAGAGTGCTGGAGTGGGGTGCCATTGCCTTCTCCAGCAACTAAGCACAGCACAGTACATATTGTTTGAAGGTGAACTTAATTTATTTTAAAATTTATTTTGTGTAACTACTGAAAAACTAAAGAAAGAAGTAAATGATATATTTAGAGGAGATAAAATGGAATAAAATAAAATGCTCAATTAAAACCAGCATATAAAATGTATTAAACCTGCATTAAAACCAGAGATGGCAGCAAAAGGAGAATTGAAGGCAGAAACAAAGAACAAATGCAACAAATAGAAAACAGTTACTAGGAGGCAGATTTTAATCCAACTATGTCAACTATCACTTTAAATGTGAATGATTTAAATATACCAATTGGAAGACACAGACTGCCAGAGTAGATTAA
The DNA here is from genome assembly GCF_055505025.1 of Bos grunniens. Taxonomy (NCBI): domain Eukaryota; kingdom Metazoa; phylum Chordata; class Mammalia; order Artiodactyla; family Bovidae; genus Bos; species Bos grunniens. The sequence goes on along the minus strand of NC_141190.1, from coordinate 42,418,020 downwards.
AAAAAAACAAGATCCAACTATATGCTGTCTATAAGAAGACCATTTTAAATATAAAGATAAAGGTTAATTAAAAGTAAAAGGATAGAGAAAGATTTACCAAGTTAATACCAATCAAAAGAAAGCTGGATTAGCTATATTAATTTCAGCCAAAACAGACTTCAGAGCCAGGATAATTAGAGATGAAAAGGGGCATTACACAACGATGAAGGGGCCAAAAGAGGATGAGATGGTTGGATGGCATCACCGATGCAATGGACATGAGTTTGAGCAAACTCAGGGAGATGCTGAAGGACAGGGAAGCCTGGCATTGCTATGTCCATGGGGTCACAAAGAGTTGGACATGACTTAGCAACTGAACGACAACAACAAGCTCCCATCTTAGGAAACTAGAGAAAGAAGAGCTAATAAAACCTGTTAATAAAATAGGCAGAAGTATGACAGTTGTTAAATTCTGGACTCTCTGATATATGTAGCCACTCGGCTTACAGGATCTTGGTTCCCTGACTAGGGATTGAACCTGGGCCACAGCTGTGAAAGCACTGCATCCTAAGCACTGGACCACTAGGGAACTCCCTCTCCTTGCCAAGTTTTGAAACGGGAGACCTAAGAGGGAAGAGCTTTCTCTCTCTGACTCAGTGCGGCTTAGTACCACATCTGTGCACTTCCCACACCGTGGCTCACTCTACCTGTGGAAGGTGCTGCCTCTTGCCCTCCCCAACTTTTGGAATCAGGCACCATGATGCCTCTCAGGGGCTTTAGGAAGCGCTCACCGCTTTAGTGGCTCTTACCACTCTGGAGCTTCCATCAGAAAGTGAGTTTTTGATGTCTTCACACTGGTTGCCAATTACCCATCCATAAGCATTTTGCGCTGGTTGGGGGATAAAAGAGCTATAAAGGCAAACATCTTGCCTGAGTTCTAATTTGGCAAATGTTATGTCTAACCAAAGGTGCCAGAATAAACCTCATCACTGTAAGAGCTTAGCCTAGGATAACCCAGCAGCCCATCAGTGCTGGCCAAATACCCTGAGGAATGGGGAATGCAATAGTTATAAAACTTGGAGGGAAGAGAGGCATGAGTCAGCAGAGCCTGAGACAGCACAGGCTCTGCCTAGGACTCTCTGGGGATTCAAGGGATGTTGTCTAGACTTCCTATAATTATCTGCCCTCAGCTGGGATCAGAGGGATGGTTAGGGTCTGGGCTCCACCTCTGGACAGGATGAAGACTCTGGGCACAATGTTCTGATTTAGGACTGCCAGTTAAGAAGATAACGGTCAGACTTCCCTGGTGGTCTAGTGGTTAAGAATCTGCCTGATAATGCAGGGGACAGGTCGCGGAAGATTCCACGTGCCAGGGGGCAACTAAGCCTGTGCACCACAACTAACAAAGCCCGCGTGTGCTTGTGGGTTCATGCTCTGCAATCAGAGAAGCCACCGCAGTGAAGGCCCTGCTCACCACAACCAGAGAAAGCCCAGTGAGCGGCAGTGAAGACCCAGTGCAGGCAAAAATAAGCATAAATGAATAAATTGTTGTTGTCTAGTCTCTAAGTTGTGTCCAACTCTTTGTGACCCTATGGACTGCAGCCTGACAGGCTCCTCTGTCCATGGAATTCTCCAGGCAAGAATACTGCAGTGGGTTGCCATTTCCTTCTCCAGGGGATCTTCCTGACCCAGGGATCAAACCCACGTCTCCTGCATTGGCAGGCAGATTCTTTACCACCTTCGAGCCACGTGGGAAGCCCAGATAAATAAACAAAATTATTAAAAAACAACAAAACAGGTCCCCCAAAGGAATAATAGGTAAATAGTCAACCACATCAACCAGACAGGGCCTTCCACTTTCCTTACCCTTGCTTGATCAAATCATACTTGACAGTTGTAAAATCACTGGGGTCTGGAGAAGCCACACAGGTATCCACAAAGAGCCGCAGGCTGGGGTTGGGGCTGTGGAGTGTGGCCTGGAGGAAGACCTCTTTCCTCCGGCTGGCGTAGTGTTGCCCCGTGTTCTCTCCGTGCTGGGACAGGGGCAACTCGAGGAAAGATATGGACACATCGTAGCTAGCGTTCTCCCCAGGGACGACTTCCACTGCTGACGGGCCATCCACCCTGCAGGTGAACTTGAGCTGAGGCACCCTGTGCCGCAGGACGACTCGACCCGGGTGGCCCCTGGTTCGGCCTGTGACAGAGTTGGAGTAGCTGAGGGAGCCGCGGCTTTCCTGGGAGGAGAGGGGAGAGTTGGTGGCCTGTGCTCCCGGCTCCCTGCCCAGCGCTTTCTTCAGGAGCGAAGACCTCTGCTTTGTGCCCACCACTCGGAGCCAGTTTGCTGAGAAGCTGGAGGGCATGAGGTCTCAGGCATGACCTCTCTGGTACCTGAGATCATGAGGGGTTGACCTTATGTCCCTGCTTCTGGGAGTCTGGGGTGCACGCAGGGAACCCCTAGTATGCAAGTCTGGACTCCCTTCTGCCCTCTGTGGGGGCCAGGCTTGGGGAATACAAGACAGGGTGGGAGGTCCACTCTGGCTGCTGAATTCCTCTACCGCTCTGCCCTGCTCTGACCCCCAGACCAGCCCTGGCTTCTTGTGAGCTGCGGGGCTGGCCCTATGGACCCTCACTCTCAGCCTTGCTCCTTCAAAGCCAACATGGCTTCAAGGGGCCAAGAAGGTGCTGGAGGCTGATGAGTAGGGGCCTCCAGCAGCCTCCTTCCCATAGCCTGCTGCGTCATGGAGACTCATCCTGGCCAGGGATGTTTATTCCAGGGAGCCTTGGCCCGTGCGACTCAGGTCCAGTGGCAGTCTGCCTTGAAACCCTCCAAGGAAAGCCCCAACAGCTTACAGCAGTGTTTCTCACTGGTCTGCTTTGTTTTCCTTTCTTCTTTTTGCCCCTAAGAACCCGTATCTCTCTTCCCCCTTGAGAGGGATGTCACCCTTGTAGAGAATGCACAGCTTAGAAGAAAAACTGAACTCTAGGACCGTGTGGGCCTGCCCAATTCCGACCAGACTTTGGGCTTCCTGTGGTTCACAGCCCTGAGTCTCTCCCGTGACCTCTTCAAGCTGGCTGCTGCCTCGGGGCCTCTGCACCCCTCTGCTGACCCCCTGCTTGGAGCCCTCCTCCTCTTCCTCTGTACCTGCTTTATGTCCTTTTTCAGGCCTCGGTTCTTTGACCACCCTATTCAAAAGTGGTCTTCCACCCCAAAGCATTTTCTATCCTTTGCCTTGTTTGACGGTCTCCTTAATCCTCTTCACGACAAAGGACTCTCATCTGTCTTTATTCGGGACCTGTGTCTCCCTTCTCGCCAGTGTAAGAGCCGTGGAGCTGCGGTCCTGTCAATCACAGTGGCTGCTGGGTCCTCAGCACCTAGAAGGATGCTCATTCCCTGACTCTGAAATCGGACATGGGCCCTTTTTATGGGGAAATAGAGCTGCCTTTCCCCATAGGTGCTTGGGGACTTGCCACCACTGCAGGCGGTTCCTGAATTGCTATCTGCTCTGGCCCTAGAACTGTGGTCAGCACAGGAAGCTTGCAGAGGGAGCTGGGCCAGCCAGGGCCAGAAAGGACAGCTCAGGGTTCTCCCCAGTGCCTGGAAATGTCCAGGGCCTGCTGGCCTCCCAGACACTGGGGAGCTTCCAGCAGACTGCTGGGGAAGAAACCTCTGAGGTAAAAATTAGAATTTTTAGAACAAAGAGGATACGAATGATCACAGTCTGCACAGATAGATGCAATGTGAAGTACGGACTTAAAGTGGCTATTTAGCACCATGGAGACTGCTGGAATGCATTCAACCTCCAACAATGTCAAGTGTTTGGGGTGCTCTTTTTTTGGGCATGTGTCTAAACAGGGATGTGAAAGAATACATGAATAGCATAGGGATCTTGCTTTGTATCCTGTTACATTATTAAATGTGCCTATGAACATGATTTTCTGGCTATACACGCTTCCTGTATCTTTGGTATACTTGTTTCCTTAATTTCAATGATACTGGTTTGTGAAATAAGTAGGTGGTTAAGCAAAATGAAATAAACATATTCATTTCATTATACATAAATATCTTAATATTTGTTTCCTACATTGGGAAACCTGGTTAGAAACACAGCACTCAGGCTGTCTTCCCCAAGCCCAACACTACAGCTTGCACATGGTAGGTGGGCACTAGTGCTGAATAAAAAAGCATGTGGTGACAAAATGCTTTGGCTTTGCAGCTTAGAGAAGAGCATCCATCTATCCATCCATCTGTCCATCTGTCCATCCATCCACCCATCAGATCATCAGCATTCTGTACTTGTTACTATGTATTCCAAATTCCCAAAAGGAAGGCAGTTTTAGACAAATTAATGAGTTGCTCCAGGTCTCATGGAACTCAGAACCAAAGTCATGGTTGTGCCTTTCCTCTGTCCCTATTCAGGTTTTTAACAGGTGGTTGATTCTCCCAAGCCTCTCTTTTCGGCCTCCATCCATAGAAGGGTACCACCACCTTGTCAGTTTCATACCTGTCTGACTGTGCCACAGTGGCCATAGGGAACGTTGAAGATCAGGTAGCGCCCTGTGACTCGGGGGCGACACAGCTTATCATTTAAATGGATGTCCCAGGACGAGTAGCCCAGCCTCTGGAGGTAGCCTCGGTCAATGACGACTTGGAAAAGGTGAGGCCAGCAGGAGAGCTGGGCTGCAGAAGGGGGAGGATGGGGAGAAAGTTACAAAGAGAACCTGGAGCCCTCAGGGGTGTGAGTTATGTTTACTTTATAAAAGTACTATGACAGTGCCCTGGGTTGGCTCTCATCACCCACTACACCCAACTTGACTTCCATTGACTTTATATTTCCCCTTCTTTCCAAAAGTCATGTCATATCCACAGGGTCCTACCCACAGAACATGTCCCAGAGACAGAGCCTCTTCTAAGGATTTAAAGGACAGCTCATCTCATATGGTAAGAACATCTGAGCCTGAACATCCATCTGAGCCTTTGTATGAGGGTTAAGTTAGAAAGAAGGAATGGAAGCCAAGGGAGGGGGTGCAAAGGGACTTCCTCCCCAGCCTCCTAAAGCCCAGCAAGAGGATGGAGATACAAGAGATCTCAGGGGAGACACAGAAACTGGTCCCCTCACATAGTCTGTTCATTCTTCCACAGACAATGGGTCTCTTAGCTCCCCTTTTTGGAGTCTCACACCCTAGGAGGGAGGAAGACTTTACCGTTGTCCTTGGGTACCACAGAGTCAGCCGCACCTGGTGAAGGGGGACAAAGAAAAGCAAAGATCATCTGTGTAGAAGCACTGGACAGGGACAACATAGCCAGCAGTGGACGTGAACCGTAGGAAAAAGGGCTCATTGGATTCACCTATTAAAGCTGAAGCAATGGCCTGGAAATACTCCAGGGTGATGCAAGGGAAAGGAGGGCCCAGGGCCTCCTGATGGAGTTCGAGGGAGGGATTCTGGCATAGATAAAGTAGTGTTGAGAATGGTGTCATCAACACCAAGATTTGTTGGAGAGAGAGACTAGTAAATACAGGGCTTTGCAGGTTATAAAACTCATCGCATGGTTGGACCCTGGCTGGCGTCCCTTCCCATGCACATGGCGTGCACAGTAGCCCAGGCTGGGAAATGCACACTTCATGGCTATCAAGCCCTCCCCTCCCAGAAGCAAGGCAAGACAGAAACCCAGGGCCAGGACCCAGAAGGAAGCACGGCTGGCCAGATTCCCTCAGCCCTTCAAACGCTCTCAGCCCCAGACCACTGGTCCTTTGGCTGCTGAACCTGATGAAAAAGAAACCCTTTGGTGTATAATCTGAGAATAGAAGCTAAATTACCATTTACAGGGGGCCCCTCAACAGCATGAGGAATAGCTGGAACTGTGAACAGACAGTAAAAGTGAGGATCTGGAGAAAAAGGACCCCTCAGCCCCAAGGCTGACTCACACTACATGGCTCCCTGTGGAATTAACTGTCTCAAGGGGGCTCTGATAGCCTACTTGGGCCACATTTCTATGCAAAACAAGAGAAATTTGCACATAAGGCACAAGGAAAAGTGGTTTGATTCACCTATAAAAAGTGGGATGGAAGAGCCAAAGTGAGCTAACCTTGTTCACCAAACCTTAGAATTCCATCACTCTGTGAGATTTAGTGGATAAATTAAGGACAAATATAGGGGAGGATGACTCCACACAGAAGGTCTGCCCATGGAAGTCAAATGCCAAGACAAATGGCCGGTGACAAAAACTATTCACTGAATCTTGGATGAAAGGGACCAAGGGGAACCCAGGACAGTGCAGGGTTCTGACTTCCAAGGGCCAGGTCAAGGTGGGGAAGGGACTCCACCTAGGACTGTGCCCTTATCAGAGGTTTACAAGGGGACAACAGACAAATTCTATATTTTTTAATCATTTTTTTTAAGTTGTCACTTCTTTTCTTGGCTTCATAAACTTTTAGCTATATTTCGGGCCAAATACTGCGCTGAACTGGAATTAGAAAAACTGGCTAATAAAGTGCCACCTCTGTCTGATTAAAACATCTACCACCATGGCTATGTAATAAAATATGCTCTTTTATCCTAGAATCTGGGGCCATGGCCCACCTGACATTCCTCGGGCTGGTGAATTCTGACCTTAGGGATGCTTGGAGAGGAAAGAACGGGTGGAGCCTTAGGAAGACCCCGGGGAGGGGCCGGCGTGGCAGGGGAGCCCGGGTACCTGCGCAGACCACGCTCGCGTCCTCCCAGTGCTGGCAGTCGTGGCGCTCCCAGCCCGCGTGGGCGCAGCGCTCCAGCGCATCCTCGGTGCCCGCACAGCGCACGTCGTCCAGCAGGATGGGCCCCGAGCCCGGGCCGAAGCGGCCGCGACCCAGGGCGCCCAGCGCGCGCCCGCAGCCCAGGACGCGGCACACCACACGGGCGTCTCTGATGCTCCAGTGGTCGTCGCACACCGTGCCCCACACGCCCTCGTGCCGGACCTCCACCCGGCCCTCGCAGCGGCCGCGCCCGCCCACCAGGCGCAGGGGCAGGTCTGCAGGAGGCAAGAGGCACTAACTCATCACATCTATCCAGTGAAGCTTCTTTTAATGAATTAAAGTCACATTGTAAGAACTATTATGGATACAGATTTTCAATTATAAAATAATTCCTGGGGATGTGATGTACAGCATGGTGACTATTATAGTTAATAAGACTGTATTATGTATTTGAAAGTTGCTGTGCGGATCACAATAAACTGTGGAAAATTCTGAAAGAGATGGGAATACCAGACCACTTGACCTGCCTCTTGAGAAATTTGTATGCAGGTCAGGAAGCAAAAGTTAGAACTGAACATGGAACAACAGACTGGTTCCAAATAGGAAAAGGAGTTACGTCAAGGCTGTATATTGTCACCCTGCTTATTTAACTTATATGAAGAGTACATTATGAGAAACGCTGGGCTGGAAGAAGCACAAGCTGGAATCAAGATTGCCGGGAGAAATATAACCTCAGATATGCAGATGACACCACCCTTATGGCAGAAAGTGAAGAGGAACTAAAAAGCCTCTTGATGAAGGTGAAAGAGGAGAGTGAAAAAGTTGGCTTAAAACTCAACATTCAGAAAACGAAGATCATAGCATCTGGTCCCATCACTTCATGGGAAATAGATGGGGAAACAGTGGAAACAGTGTCAGAGTTTATTTTTCTGGGCTCCAAAATCACTGCAGATGGTGACTGCAGCCATGAAATTAAAAGATGCTTACTCCTTGGAAGAAAAGTTATGACCAACCTAGATAGCATATTAAAAAGCAGAGACATTACTTTGCCAACAAAGGTCCGTCTAGTCAAGGCTATGGTTTTTCCAGCGGTCATTTATGGATGTGAGAGTTGGACTGTGAAGAAGGCTGAGCGCCAAAGAATTGGTGCTTTTGAACTGTGGTATTGGAGAAGACTCTTGAGAGTCCCTTGGACTGCAAGGAGATCCAACCAGTCCATTCTGAAGGAGATCAGCCCTGAGATTTCTTTGAAAGGAATGATGCTAAAGCTGAAACTCCAGTCCTTTGGCCATCTCATGCGAAGAGTTGACTCATTGGAAAAGACTCTGATGCTGGGAGGGATTGGGGGCAAGAGGAGAAGGGGATGACAGAGGATGAGATGGCTGGATGGCATCACTGACTTGATGGACATGAATCTTAGTGAACTCTGGGAGTTGGTGATGGACAGGGAGGCCTGGTGTGCTGCGATTCATGGGGTTGCAAAGAGTCGGACAAGACTGAGCGACTCAACTGAACTGAACTGAAGAGAGAACTTGCAAATTTTCCTCTTGAGAAAAAAATTTTTGTAGCTATGTTTGGTGATGGATGTTAACTCAAAGTACTGTGGTGATCATCTGCAGTATATACAAATATTAAATCATTATATTGTACACCTGAAACTAATGTTTATTTTTTATGTTATGTTAATATTAATTATATTACTATGTTAATTATGTTGATATGTTATATGTAAATATATTAATATGTTGTGTTAATATGTTAATGTTTATTGAGGTATTGATTATACCTCAATGAAAACCTCTATACTATGTAATGTAGTTATTCCATTCCTAGATGTTTACTCAAGATAAAGAAAACACACGACCTCAGAAAGATGCATAAACAGCAGAATTCTTAGCAATACACAAAACCTGGAAACATTCAAATGTCCATCCACAGAAGAATGGACAAATAAATTGTGATATGTATGTCCATAATAAATTGTGGTATGTCCACACAATGCATCATTACTAAGCAGAAACAATAAAAATGAAAAAAAAGAACAAATTACCAACATATGGAAGTACCTGGGGCAAATCTTAGAAACAATTCATTGGGACCTCCCCGGCGGTCCAGTGGCTACGACTCGGAGCTCCCAATGTAGGGAGCCTGGCTTTGATATCTGGTCAGGGGACTAGATCCTGAACACCACAACGAAGACCCATTGCAGCCAAATAAATGTTTCTTCAAAATTTGTTAAGTAAGGTTGAGAAGTCAGACACAAAAACACATATGCTTTGATTTCACTTTTATGAGATTCTAGAAAACCAAATCTATTTATAGCGACAGAAAACAGATCAGTTGGCCTGGGAGAAGTGGAAAGGATTTACTGTAAAGGGGCATGAGGGAACTTCCTGGGGGATGGAAATACTCTAAATCTTTTTTTTTTTTTTTTTAATTTTTAAAATTTTTTTGCCTTGTCCTGAGGCATGTGGGATCTTAGTTCCCTGATCAGGGATCGAACTGTGCCCCCTGCATTGGAAGCACCAACTCTTAACCACTGGACCACCTTTGAACACAACTGAGGGACTTGACTGAGCGACTACGCACACACACCACTGAAGGCCCAGAATGCTCTAGGTCTCGACTGTGGTGGTGCTCACACAGTTGTATATATGAGACAAAACTCACAGATGTGTGCAATTTACTGTACATAATTATACTTCAAAAAAGGTGATTTAAAAAGTAAAACTAATTTAAAAAGAAAACCTATATTATGTAGGTGGTGCTACACCCACAATGTGTATAAGATGATTTGCCTTCATATAAATTGGTTGCCAGTGACTATTTTTCAATTTCCTGCTCTGCTCAGCACATAGAAGATGCTCAGTGAACGTTAACAAACATCTCCGGCATCTGCTTCTCTGTGACTGAAATGCCCTGGTCCAGGAGAGTTGCTCTCCTCATCGACTGTTACTGAGATACTGGAAGCAAGATAACGATTCTTGTTTGAACTATGAATAAAGGCAAACATCTGAGTGAGGTCTTGAGAGGTGCATCAAGGCTTCTAACCTACAAAATGTACGTGTGTGCACACATCTGTACCTGCACACATGCACCTAAAAGCTATAAAGTTTTCTGTAAAGGGTAAGAAATTTCAATGAAAATGAAATAACAGTATTAATAATGATATGATAGTTTTAGTGCTTAGAAACAAACAAAAATTACCAGGTAACGGGGTCACTTCCTCATCAACTGAAACTGAAACTGTAAAAAAGAAAAAACAAGCTTAAAAACATGCATATCCTCGAAGTCACATATTTATATTCAAAGCTGAAAATGAACCAAATGTTTTTTCTAAGTTTAGACACTAATGCTTTTTAAAAACTTTTTGCTTTAGTTTGAGTGCCTAAATACTGTTCATTAGGTTTTATTTTACTTTTTTTTTGGCCATTAAGTTGTATCAAAATGTAACAAGTAGTGTTGTGTGCTGTTTATTTTCCAAAAATTAAATTATTGATTTATTTTTAAATTTTTTTGGCTGTGGTGTGCAGCATGTGGGATCTTATTTCCCTGACCAGGGATTGAACCTGTGCTCCCTGTATTGGAAGCATGGAGTCTTAACCGATAGTTATCAAACAATTTATTCAATGATCAGAAAAATTTTATAAATGCACTGAAGTTTTGAAAGGAGGAATTCAAAACATTAGATTTTTACAAAGGCTGAAAATGAAATGAAGAAAATCAAGTGAGATTCCAGAAATATTTTTAGATAAGAGAGAGACCATATCTAATATTAAAATCCCATATGAAAGTATTCAGAAGGAAGCAAGGTAGGAAGAGTAACAATGGGCTTTATGACAGCGTTTGGTTGTATAAACTACTATAAAACTAAGGATTAATTTAGCAACAGGCATATGATTGTTACCAGGTGATGGTGTCGATTCTGTTGAAACCAGATCTGTGGCTGCCAAAAAAATTTCTAGTGAAAAGAAAGCTTTAACATTTGAATTCATTGAAATTTTACGCTGTAGACCACAATTTTTAAAAAAATAAGACTGTTTTAAGCTGTATATAAAAGAATCCACTCTGCTTATTTATCTTGTGGACTTGTGCATGCAGGGGGTGAAACAGTGTATGTGAAGTTGGTCTTTAACACGGTAGATTAACAATTCCCATTATGAGCATTTACAATGTGTCATAATTTACGACTCTATTAACATAAACATGCCAGCTAAGTATTATCACTATTTTATGGATGAAGATGTGGAGACTCAGCTTATATACATGTCTGTGAGTGCGTGTGTGTGATAAGTCACTTCAGTCGTGTCCAACTCTTTCCAACCCTATGGACAGTAGCCCGCCAGGCTCCTCCGTCCATAGAATGCTCCAGGCAAGAATACTGGAGAGGGATACCATGTCCTCCTCCAGGGGGTCATCCCCACCCAGGGATCGAATCCACATCTGTTACATCTCCTGCATCAGCAGGCAGGTTCTTTGCCACTGGCGCCACCTGGGAGGCCCTGTACACAGGCCTGGATCACCCACAGTTCAGACCCAAGAGACCCCAAAGCACACTCTTCTGACACCCCTCTGCCTTTCAGGGCACAGGATGCGGGAGTCACATTCGGTCTGGCTCCACGAGGTGAATCAGGAATGTGGGGGTGGGGGTGGTTAGTGGCTTGGAGCTTCCCCAGCCTTTCCTGTGCTCTCTCCCCACCTCTGTTAGGGAAAAAGGAAGCGTCTCTTCTTGGCTGGATTCTTTCAGAAAGCCACTCACAGAGCTACTACAGAGAGCAGAGAGATACCTGGTGAAGAAGGAGCTTCGCTTGAAGTGGGAGTCATATCTGCAAACAAAGAAGGATCAAACTCGAGTATTAGTGAAAAGGAGATGGGATGATTTTTTTCAAAAACAGTGTGGTTGAAAACAGAAGAAAGTGAAAGTGAAAAGCTCAGTTGTGTCCGACTCTGTGACCCCATGGACTGTAGCTCACCAGGCTCCTCTGTCCGTGAGATTTTCCAGGCAAGAATACTGGAGTGGGTTGCCATTTCCTTCTCCAGGGGATCTTCCTAACCCAGGGATTGAACCTGGTTCTCCCACACTTTACCGTCTGAGCCACCAGGGAAGTGGTGAATGGATAAAACCAACACTATCACAGTCCATCCCCTAGTGGGTGTGTCTGGGTGGAGGGGTCAAAGTATCGCCTGAATCATCACAGGACCATGCAGCAGGTGGAGGTGTGGACCCCCAGCCCTCTTGGGCACATCCAATCAAGACCAGTGTGACAAGCAGGAGGTGTTCCCTGGTGGAGGGACCACTTCTGTGTCTGTGCGTGAACGAGAACGTGAAGCTTAATTTCTGTGAAAAGGAGGCTGGGACTTCTGTTTACATTGGGGCTTATTCTGTAGACAAAATATTCAATGTATATGCTCACTTCTTAAAGAGGGGAGTTTAAACTTAGGAAATGTGACAGGCAGAAAACATTACCAGAGAGGGTGTCCACTTCTGCTGAGGCTGAGAACACATCTGTGCATGAACAAAGAGAATAGGACACTTAGCAACGAGAAAAAAGATACTTTGTGTGTCTTTTCATTGGGGTTTACTTTGTGGCCAAAATGGTCGTTAAGCGGGCTTATTTTCTAAGTAGGACAGAAAGTAAGAAGCTAGTCTGGTTCATTTAAACACCACAGTGAGAGAGCATTTACCAGATGGAGAGGTCATATCTGCTGAGGTTGAAGAGAGATCTGTAGAAAAAGAGATGAAGAAACTTATGTACCAGTGGAGAAGACTCCTGGGTTTTTACTGAGGCTGTGTTGGGTACAAAACATCCGTGCGACAGCCTAGTCTGATCAATGGAACTCCAAGAAGAGACGCTTATGGGACACTAGAGAGTGTTTTACCTGGTGTGGAGGTCACACTGGCTGACAATGAAGCTGCAGATGAACAAAAAGAACAAGGCAGCAGTAAGACAGCCACACCAGGCATACATGTTTCTATAAGATAATGAAGACGTAAAAATGGCCAACGGAGATCAGTATGACTGACTTGGCTTGTCTGCCTACTGTCTAGACAGGAGCTATAGCAGGGCATCTCCAAATCCTCTACTGCCCCAGGGAACCCCTCTACCCCCTGGGTCTCCTCTTGGAGACCCTTCCCTTCTCCCCTTGGAGGCTAGCTGTTCAGAGGGCAACAACCATTGGTCCAAGTTTCTCCATTGTATGGCGTTCATCTAACAAAGATTCCATAAATGGCGGACTTGCTTTTTCCCTGCTTCCCCTTAAATGAGTGGGAGATGGTGACCCAGGAAAGGGTGACCTCTGCAGACCAGAACTTTCCCTAGGTAGGCTGTCTCAAGATCTAGACTGAGGGTGAGGAGGAGTATAAAAAGTCCATTTGTCTCATACTAAGAGATGCACTGCATCTCTTAGCTTTATCAGTTGCTGCTAAGTCACTTCAGTCATGTCCGACTCTGTGCGACCCCATAGACGGCAGCCCACCAGGCTCCCCCATCCCTGGGATTCTCCAGGCAAGAACACTGGAGTGGGTTGCCATTTCCTTCTCCAATGCATGAAAGTGAAAAGTGAAAGTGAAGTCACTCAGTCATGCCCAACTCTTAAGCGACCCTATGGGCTGCAGCCTACCAGGCTCCTCCATCCATGGGATTTTCCAGGCAGGAGTACTGGAGTGGTGTGCCATTTTCTTCTCTGAGCTATATCAGTAATAAAGACCATATTTTGGTTCTGACTCTGATGCTTTATGTCATAATTACTTCAACACCTGGAGTAGTGTAGAGCATCTTCTTTATTGTCTTTCACCCAAATAAATCTCTAACACTATTTGTCAAATTATTAAGTCCAAAGTCACACGGGTGAAAATATGTGGGTTATTTTCAAATCTCTTTTGATACTGATTTCTAACATTATTCCAGAGTGATAAGAGAACAGACTCCGTATGAGCTCAATACCTTTAGACCATGACATTTTTGCACCTCGTTTCATGTTCCTGGATATGTTCTAGTGTTTTCTAGTTTACGGTCTGTGGCAACTTGAATAGAATTTATATTCTATTTGTGTGAAAATTGTATAAATCTTAATTATGCTGAGTTGTTTCATGGTTCTTTCCCTTCTAGTTTTCTGTATATTCATTCTATTAATTTTTGAGAGTTTGATATTCAAACTCCAACTAAAACTCTTAATTTATCTACTTAAAAATAATTGTAATATTTAGTAGAACTATATGTAACTTTGTCCTGTACTTTCCAAGTCTCCTGTAAATGTGTTATCATACTTACATAATTTAAAAAATAAGAAAGAGGAAAAAAAAAAAGTTACACGGTAACTCCTCAGATAATGGCATCACTCAAAGTCCAACAACATCCAAGAGGAGAGTTATTTGTTACCCTGGTCAATTCTGCATCCCTCACTACCTTGGCACGTGGCCATCTTCAATGAATGCTGGATGAACATTCAGAAGGATCAGTAAAAGCCGTGGTCTGACTCTCCACCAGTCTGACAACACCTACATGATGGCTGGTGTTCAGGAGAAGGTTCCTTCATGGACGGTTGACATTCGACCACCAGTCAGTCCAGCGAATGACTCAGTGCTTGTGTTTGGCTGAACTGGCTGGACTAATTTCACCCTTGGCCCAGGCAGTTAGTGTGGCCTTTTTTGAGTCAGGTCAGTATAAACATATTTAAAGCTTTCAAAGAATTTATCATAAACATGTTTTAAAACTTTCAAAGAATTTATCATGACATAAATAGTTATTTAATGAGCTCATTGGAAAATCAAATAATTTATAAGCAAGTAATTTATAAGAGAATAATTTATAAGACAGACAAAGCCCGAAATAACATCAAAATTAATTACCTGTCGAGGTGGTTACAGCAATACTCAGAGATGCTGGAGATAAGAAAAGACAATTGATCAAAACTTGCCAAATGGCAAAAAATAGTTGTATTACAGTTAATTAATTTTCTTCTCTCTGTCCCTGGAGCATAGAAACCATGCGTGTGTGCTGTCGTAAACCACACGTGCATGTGTGCGTGCTCAGTCGTGTCCGACTCTTGTGACTCCATGGATGGTATCCCACCAGGCCCTCAGTCCATGGGATTTTCCAGGCGAGAATACTGGAGTGGGTTGCCATTTCCTACTCCAGGGGATCTTCCCAACCCAGCGATCACACCTGAGTTTCCTGCATTGCAGGTCAATTTTTTTTTTTTTTTACCCACTGAGCCTTTGGGGAAGCCTATGGAAACCACGGACTTCATTATTTAATCAGTAAGTCTTGATTTATTTATCTATTCTGGTAGGCACTGTGCTAAACGCTAGAGTGGGGCAACCAACAAAACTAGGTATGGCTCCTGCTCTGCAGAACTGCTCCTGTGACAAGCGCTATGGAGAGCTTCGCGATGCTGTGAGAACCTGCAACAGGCGAGCTGACCTGGCCAGGGAGACCCCCTCTCTGCCTGCCTGACCCCTCGAGTCCCCACGCCTGCTGCAGGGTCTGGCCCAGACAAGGCACTCTGCTCCAAAGACAACAACACCCTGACGATACACCTCCCCAGAGCTGTCCTAGTCTTGGCCCTGGTGGCATACACAGGCAACCTTGCTGTCTCATCCATCTACATTTGCAGTGGGCAGAGGGCATTACCAGGTGAAGGAGTCACTTCTGCTGAGGTCGGAAGGATGCCTGAATATGAAACACAAACAGCAAAGTTAGTCAGTGGATCAGAAAGTTCTTATTCTTTTTCTAATACACATGATTGTACCTTTCCTATTATCTCATTAACCAGGCTTTGCTGTTGGAAAAATTTAAGTGTGAGAACTGTCTCCCACCCTCTTGAATAAAAGTTTAAGCACCTCAATAAAAACACGAGTGGTGTGTGCCCTGAACTACTGTGCTTGTACACACACAGCAGTCAACCAAAGTGGAAACACGCTCTGCAGCCATTTCTCTGTTATCAGGCCCTGCTCTGAGGTTAAATGTTTATTAGGCGGTTTTAAATCTTTTCTATGCAATGCTAATTGACACCTATCGCCATTTTAGTACCACAGTCAAATTGTCTGCTGTATTCTGTGTTAATATTTTCCTATTTTGTTGTCTTCCTAATTAAAGCTTATCACTTATCCTATCTCTTCAAGATAAACTGTACATTTCTCTGTCTCTTAAATACAGATCTTCTGTTCATTAGAATATCAGAGCCTCTGGCAAAATGGCAAGAGGGATGGTGTGAGCAGATGCAAACTATTATATATGGGATGGATCAACAGCAAGGTCCTGCTGCATAGCACTGGGAACCATCCAATGATAAACTATAATGGAAAAGAATATAAAAATACGTTTATATGTATGTAACTGAGTCACTAGCTGTACAGCGGAAATTAACACTGTAAATAAAACTGTAAATCATCTATCCTTCAATAAACATTTTTTGGATAGCAAAAATAAAAACATGAGCTGTTATAAATTAAAACTCTCCTGAAAGAAACCAAGTTTCCCTGTCCTCTTAAACAGAAGATACTGGTCATATATTAACTTGCGTGATTCAGGCTCATTAAGAAGAAACCATTGCTGTTCAAGGTTGTATTAAGGAGGTATCTCAAAGGATGTTGAGTTTAGTGGGTACTTTTGCTTCAAATTGTGATATTTAGAAAGGCTGGTGCTGAGAGCCAGTGTGAGGAATTCCGCCCGTGGCAAAGGTCATGAGGAAGAAGGCTCGGCATATGCAAAGTTGGGATCCGAGCCTCAGGAGTCCTCCTGGAAATTCTCAAACATCTACCCCCAAAACCAGAGTCTGCCTACTTTACTGCTTTGTGCTCTCACCTATACCTCTGACTTTACGGGGGGCTGTCCCCCACCACCATCTCTCTCTCTCTGAAAAAGAGTTAACTTACAGCTCCAGTTAATAAAGTTCCTGGGCATGACAAGAGTGTTTTAGTTTACAAACCCCTCAGATGGCTCTCTAACTTGCCTGACAGGTTTACCTGGACTCCTACAGCTATGAATACGATTGTTTACAGTCTCCCAACTGTGAGAGGCACGGGGAGCTTAAGATATTCAAATAGTATAGAGAGTTAGAAATTGTCAGAATAGAACTAGTAGAAGATTTCGTTGTTGAGCCAATGCTTGCTGCCAAGTTTCCACATCCCCTGTATTGTCTCCTTGGAAGTGTATTAATTAATACAGTTGGTATGTAGAAAAAATAAGTAGTGGCCTTGGTGTTAACAACTTTAGACTCTTAAGGTAATAAATTCTTTCCTTTGTTGTAAACCCATTGCACCTTTGCCCTATAGGAATGCAACTTTATCTAACACCTTTGGAGGATGGCGCCAAACTTTAAAATAATTACTCCTAGAGAAAATAAGTCTTATGGTTGACAAACCTTTATCAGAGTCATAAAATGTTAACAGGCCTTCTGGCCAGAAAATGATATAAATCACCTGAACCATTTGTATACAATAAATTTGCAGAAAAGAAAGCCTGGTCTCAATAAGG
Organism: Bos grunniens; assembly: GCF_055505025.1. Classification (NCBI taxonomy): domain Eukaryota; kingdom Metazoa; phylum Chordata; class Mammalia; order Artiodactyla; family Bovidae; genus Bos; species Bos grunniens. The sequence goes on along the minus strand of NC_141190.1, from coordinate 42,400,832 downwards.
ATCAAAGACTGCTGACTTTGCATGATTTCACATCCCTGCAAGGAGATCCAAGCAGTCCATTCTGAAGGAGATCAGCCCTGGGATTTCTTTGGAAGGAATGATGCTAAAGCTGAAACTCCAGTACTTTGGTCACCTCATGCGAAGAGTTGACTCATTGGAAAAGACTCTGATGCTGGGAGGGATTGGGGGCAGGAGGAGAAGGGGACGACAGAGGATGAGATGGCTTGATGGCATCACTGACTCGATGGACGTGAGTCTGAGTGAACTCGGGGAGTTGGTGATGGACAGGGAAGCCTGGCGTGCTGCAATTCATGGGGTCTCAAAGAGTCAGACATGACTGAGCGACTGATCTGATCTGATCTGATTATCCTCTATGTGCAACTTAGGGTATAAAAGCCCCTGTTGAAAATAAAGCTATGGGCCTTGCTCAAAGCTTGGTCTCCCCATGTCGTTCTTTCTTGTTTCCTTTTCCTCCTTTTCTCTTCTGTTCTTCCTTCAGGCCAAAATAATTTGAGCGTGGGGGTCCTCTGGGACCACTTACTTGCCTGGGCTTCTAAGACCCACTCGAGAAGGTGCCTAAGGTGGGGCACCTTCCGCTATTCGAGAGGGCGCCTGCAGCCTCTGTGGACAGAGCCTACCTGGTGTCACAGATTATATTGATTTTCCGCATAAACCAGTTATTATTGAGCATCTAATAAATCTCTGCTTTGCTATTCTAATCGCCAACACAGTACTCCTGAGGGAATCCCTGGATCCAACCGGGGCTGGGCCGTGGGAGGCTGGTGACACTGAACGGTTTTCTGAACCCTTCTGTGGCTGTCTGTTAGCATTTCCTGCCCTTACCACTGTGGCTCTTCTATGAGGTCTCCCCCTCCCAGTCTCTGCACCTCCTCCCTAATCTGTTGTCTCTCATAATACACAGTCAGCAGGGAGACCAGAGCGCCAGTGTGTGTAGGAAGTATGAACAGTAGATTCTGTGGATCACTCCCAGGTGTATGCAAGTGCTTTCCTTGAGCGTTGGGACCTCAACTTCACTGTATATTTGTCTATTTCTGGATTCTAGTCTATTTTCCAAGGGATTAATTCAGCCAAGTGACCCCTGGGCCAACAGTACTCTTTAGGTAGAATTTCAACACATCATTATCTCTTAACATTAGTAAGAGGACAAATCAGCAGAAAACTTGTTACCAGTCGTAAGAACCAAATCTGTGGCTGAAACTGAGGCAGGGACTGTCAAAGCAAGCACAATTTATAGAAAACTGTAATTAAATACCATTCTTTTCAATCACGTTCATTGGTAAGATTTTTAAAAGAATTACCCTGCTTACAAATTATGTCCCAGTCTTGTTCATATTTGATTATGCTCTGTTACTATTTGATTCTCCTGTTCTCCTTTCCATTAAGCTAAGGGAAATAAATAGTGGAGGAGGTGATACTTGGGTCTGGGACCCAGGAGATTTGGGTTCTAGTCTCTTCTCTGTGTGTAAACAGCCATGTGACTTTGGACAAGTTCCTTTGCATCTTGAAACTTCAGAGGATGCATCTGAAAAATGAAATCCATGGACTAGCAGCATCCGCACCATCCTGTGAGAAAGGCAGACATTTAAAACCCCACCCCACCCCTCACTCTCCCTCAAGGAACTGAATCGTAATCTGCATCTTAACAAGATTTCCAGGTGATTTATAGACACATTAAAATTTGAGAGGCACCAAACATCCAAGTGGAGATGACTCCAGGTCCAGAAATAATTGGCACGGGCCAGGAAGAAACTAGACAAACAGCATGTGCCCATAAAGGGAAACCCGTCTCCTCTCTGCCCTGGACAATCAGTGCCCTGTGAAAATTCACACTTGTATTTCCCAGCCTCTGGCTTCCCCATCAAAGCTTGAAATCTGGACTTTTATATGAAATCTCCTACTTTTAAAATGTGGTATTAAAAAGAATGAAACTTCGCATAGGCAAAACTCTGTTGTCTGAAACAAAACCATTCTGTAGGTCAAAACTAGTCTGCCAGCTGCGTCTTTGTAACTTCAGGTCTGAACAATCTCTAAGATTTCTTCCGACTCTTGTAAAGATGTTACACTGCGATGATGCCATATTGAATTTGTCCTTGGCTGAGACATCTAGTAGCTGATTCTCGTAGATCCAAGGAGACATATCTGTTTCATCGTCTGATTTTCCATAGAATATCCATTTCTATCAAGTTTGGCAGAGGGCTCTGAGACTTTAAAAATAGGAACTGTGAGCTACTTACATAACTGTTTACAGTTCAGAGAATATTTGAGTTGAATTGACTTGGGTTGAGATGGTATTTCTCCAACTTGCTTGGTTGTATATTGATCAACTCAGGTCCTAAGATGATCCCCAGTGTCCACAAGAGGGGAGTTTACCAAAGGACACATGAGTTGCTCACCTAGAGAACCAGGCAGGTCCCAAGAGGTGGCAGCACACACGTCCCTCAGGGATTCAACAACAAGCTCCCATCACTGACAGCTTGCCCAGGAGTGTGCCACCCAATCCTCGGACAAGTGCCACCCTCCCATTCTGCAGATGATGAAACAGAGGCTCTGAGAAGGAAGGGGACTTGGCCAGTTGTCACCCAAAGGTATAAGGCTGGAGCCAGACCATAATCCCAGGTTCTCTGGCTCCAAATTCTGTGATGCTGCATTTCTACTCAAACCCGGAAGGTCTCAGCAGTCAAAGAAGTTTGAGAAACATTCCATATTGCCAAGTTTAAAGAAGATCCCTTAGGGTAGGGCTTGCCAGAGCTTGAACATTTTAATAGACTGAATCCTCAAGAGAGGGGTATTGTATTTCCCCAACTTATTATGGGCTTCCCTTGTGGCTCAGCTGGTAAAGAATCTGCCTGCAGTGCAGGACCTGGGTTCGATCCCTGGGTCAGGAAGATCCCCTGGAGAAGGGAAAGGCTACCCACCCCAGTATTCTGGCCTGGAGAATTGCATGGACTGTATAGTCCATGGGGTTGCAAAGAGTCAGACACGACTGGGTGACTTTCACTTCCACTTTCAACTCACTTAGCCACGCAAATGCTTTCTTTTTTTTTTTGACCGCACAGCATGTGGGATCTTAGTTCCCAGACCAGGGATCGAATCTTTGTCTACTGCAGCAGAAGCACAGAGTCTTAACCACTGGACCACCAGTGAAGTCCCGTAAATGCTTTATAAAAGTTCACCTATCATTGGATTGGTGTGCTATAACGTGAAACACACATGGGAGATGTGGGACTCGATTGTTTCCTGAAAATGCAGACTAAAGGTATATTTTTTGCCTGAGACGCCTGAAGTCCTGTGAGTTAAAAATTAACTCACTGAATTCCCAAATGTGTGGACACTGTTGTGAGTATGAACAAAGCTCCTGACTTCCCTACTGTGGCACCAAGGACTCAGAAGCATGATGAACAGTGTCCTACGTACTGAAGGCATGTAATCAGTATCTGTCCAATTCACGCCTACGTTACTCAAGAAATATATGAGTACTTTATGTTAGTTTGATATGAGCTTGCTGGTTATCTTCATATGAGGTATAAACTTTAACCCTAACTGTATGCAAGGCAGTCTATATATCTATGATTTATATCAAGCTAGCAAGAAAATAAAATTACCAGGTGAGGTGATCATTTCTGTGGCTGACGCTGAAATGATAAAAACAAACCAGAGGCCAAAATAAGATAAAATCCAAACAAAAATCCCACCCACTTGTAAGAAATTTAGAAGCTACTGTTTGATTGGGTTGGCCACAAGGTGCGTTTGGGTTTTCAGGTTCCAGCTTAGGGAAAACCCCAAATGCACTTTATGGCCAACCCAATATTTTAAAGATTTGTACCTCAGATATGCAAATTAGATACAAAAAGACCTGAAATGTGACATTATACTAACGTATATATATGGAATTTAGAAAGATGGTAACAATAACCCGGTGTACGAGACAGCAAAAGAGACACTGATGTATAGAACAGTCTTATGGACTCTGTGGGAGAGGGAGAGGATGGGAAGATTTGGGAGAATGACATTGAAACATGTAAAATATCATGTAAGAAACGAGTTGCCAGTCCAGGTTCGATGCACGATACTGGATGCTTGGGGCTAGTGCACTGGGACGACCCAGAGGGAGGGTATGGGGAGGGAGGAGGGAGGAGGGTTCAGGATAGGGAACACATGTATACCTGTGGCGGATTCATTTTGATATTGGCAAAACTAATACAATTATGTAAAGTTTAAAAATAAAATAAAATTAAAAAAAAAAAGATAAAGGCTGCTTGGGTGAGACTGGAACAGAGACAGGGATGCATGAGGAAGGAAGTGGGAAGCAAACATTTATTATTGTGGGAACAGTGTGATCTCCCTGGGTGGATCAGAAAGCCTGTTTCCTGGATGCAGTGAAGAGAAAACATTTCCTAGAATTGCAAAGTACTAGGAACCTTCCTGGGCTTCCAGGGTGGCTCAGTGGCTAAAGAACCCACCTGCAAAGCAGGAGATACAGGGGACACAGTTTTGATCCCTGGGTCAGGAAGATCCCCTGGAGAAGGGGATGGCAACCCACTCCAGTATTCTTGCCTGGAGGATCCCATATACAGAGAAGCCTGTGGGCTACAGTCCATGGGGTTGCAAAAGAGTCAGACATGATGGAAGCAACTGATCACACACATACAGGAAGCTTCCCAATCCTGACTTTAGGTTTCTAACATTGGTTTCTCATCTTCATCCAACAAACTAGCTTATGACATAGTACTAAGTTGTCTAAGTGTTAGGAGAAAGTGGTTGTTTAACACAAGAAAGGGTATTATGAGTCCCAATTCAGCATTCATTTATTCTTGTAATGATCTATCATGGCTGAAACACAGACGTGATCTTGAAGCCTCGCACTGGAATGTAAGCACTCTGGGGGCAGGATGGCTGTCTGCTGCTCTTGTTACTATATTCACCTAGAGTCGTGTCTGGTGAATATAAAGTGCTCAGTGCCTGTGTGCTCAGTCCCGTCCGACTCTTTGAGACCCCATGGACTGTAGCCCACCAGGCTCCACTGTCCATGGAATTCTCCAGGCAGGAATACTGGAATGGGTTGCCATTCCCTCTCCAGGGGATCTTCCCAATTCAGGGATTGAACCCACATCTCTTACATCTGCTGCATTGGCAGGGAGATTCTGTACCACCAGCACCACCTGGGGAGCCCAGAGTGCTCAGTAAATTTCTGTTAAATAAATGGACAGATGGACTGAATCCTATTCTTCCGGTCTTTGCTCTTAAAAAGTAAGAGAAGCTGGGCAGTGGGTGTTTTCATTTCATCAGATTTCCTTTTCTGTTTTACATTTTTTGGCAGTCTCGTATAGTGCATAATTGGGCCGAATTATCAAAAGAAGAAAGGGAAACTATCTCAAATCACTGGGGCCAAAAGAAGTAGCGTTGACGTTTTCACAAGGGACATAGGTGAGAGGAACCCGGTTTTGTTCATGGAATTTCCCAACACAGCACTACTAAGTCGGCTTTAAAGCTCACAACAGATCATTTCAAGACACAGGAAGTGCAATGAATTACCCCAGTGGGTGGATGACAGAGGGGACCTGGCAATTCCTTGAAGATGGGAGGGACTGGACTCTAAAGTGAACTCAAGGGTGTTGACTCAGCATTGGGTAGATCAGCAAATGAAGAGAGGCCAGGAATGACCCAGAGACCTGCTGAACAATGTTGAGAAGGGGACTTGACCTTGTGTTTGGGGGACCCTGATGGGACTCAAGCTTCCTCACAAGTCGTTCGCCTGCCCTGGAGTCCCAAACCCTGTGGGGTCGGCTTGCTTGGCAGATGGGGCTCTGCTGC